>NW_027176594.1:16105725-16108225 GCF_023349555.1 Cebidichthys violaceus
GGTCGCGAGCTGGATGTTTCCACATCAGGGACAAAGACAGACAGACAGACAGAGACACACAGAGAGAGAGAGAGACACACACACACACACACACACACACACACACACACACACACACACACACACACACAGACAGAGACAGACAGACAGACAGAGACACCAGAGAGAGAGAGAGAGAGAGAGAGAGACACACACACACACACACACACACACACACAGACAGACAGAGAGACAGAGAGAAAGAGAGAGAGGGCAAAGTATGGACATCTGCCATTTCAACGGTTTCTCCTTTGACGTGATTTCTTCGACTAAAACAAATGACGTTGCGCCGTCGTCGTCCTTTCAAAAGGAGAACAGCCACGGAGCAGATCGATGATGTCATCGCCGTGGTGCACAACTGATGCACTGCTCCAACCGAACGACGGCCTCGGTGTCGACATGTTTCGAGCATCTGAGCTTGGATCGTGACGGCGTAAAGTGACGGGTTTCTCGTGAAAACGAGAACGTTCCGGACGGAGCGGCAAATTTGTTTTTTTTGATACCTGTGAAATCAGTTGTGCAGCGAAGAAAAAGACGAGACACTGAATCTGGAGACTTCATTGGGAAGATCCAACGAAGAAGAATATCATATCATATTCCTCTTGGTTTCTTCCCACCTTCTTATTGGCTCTTCAAAGTCGGATCTACATTATCTGACAAAGAAAACCCGGCTTTCATTAGCGGGCAAAGATTACGCTCCGTCTTACCTAGCTGCTGATAACTAAAAGGTGGCTTATTACTCGCTATAATTCATCCACCTAGTCCATCAAGACCTGTGCACGAGGAAAGTGACCTTGTGTGTGTGTGTGTGTGTGTGTGTGTGTGTGTGTGTGTGTGTGTGTGTGTGTGAGTGAGACAGAAAGAATGCATGTGATCAGGACTGAAGCAGCCGATAAACAACGCTTAACAGGTTTCATTACAAACACATTTCACATTTTCAGCAGCAGTAATGAACGCTGGACTCACCTTGGCGGTGGCTTTGGTCTTGCTGCTGCTGCTGCTGCTGCTGTTCGTGTTGTTGTTGTTGGGGCTGTTATTGGCATCTTCATGAACTCTGTCCAAAAGCCAGAGGAGGAACTCCAGGGCGTCGTGCTGAGAGTTTCCCCGAAACTGAGAGCCGTACTTGGCCACTATGCTCTGGGGAGGAGAAAGGTTATAATCAATATGCGATTTGAAGACATTGAACTGAGGCCAAGATCACATGGAACACAGGAACTCATCGTTTGTAAGTTGGAGAACTCAGAAGAGAGATGGGAAAAAAAAAAAAAAAGCAGGGACATTTTTCTCTCTCTTATCATCACTTAATGAACATCTGCGGGGCATTATCGGGCTCTGATAAGATCATGTAATGAAGTCATTCACAATTCTCTTTCGTCGCTGCACTTTATTACATACATCACACTTCAGAGGAGAAGATGCATGGAATGCATGCAGCAAATCAAGCCTTCCATAAAAAAAAGTGTGTTCAGTTAGGGCTGTAACTAAAAATTATTATGAATAATTGATTCATCATTTGGTCTAAAATAATGAGGGGCCTTTTAACATTTCCCACAGCCAACCAAGTTGCGATCTTCAGATGTCTTGTTCTATTTGATTTACTATCATAGTACGACAAAGAAAAGCCTCAAATCCTCTTATTCAAGGAGATAGAAGCAGCATCTCTGCTTGAAAAAATGAAAAATTATCTGATTTAACCCAACCTGTACCTTCACTTTTCCAGCAAATGTACAGCTGCACAATTAGTTTTATTTTTTCCGAATTGGTAAAGCTGAACCACTTGTTTCCTTGTGTGTGTTCAGAGAGAAAGAGTGAGAGAAACAAAAGTGTTACTTAAGAGCATCAGGAAACAAAAATCAGACGGTCCTCATCTGTGGTGCCCAATAATATTGAGATATATACACATATATCTCAATATTATTGGGCACCACAGATGTGAGACACACATTGATACACTGCAGCATACCGAACGGTGACTCACGCAGAGGACGTCCAAAACCCTGACAGGTGTTACGAGGAAGAAGAAGAAAAGAAAAAACAAAACAGGCAGGCTGTCTAATTCAATTATGAGGAGGAAGTAGTGACTTCATGAGTCAGGCGGAGAAATCGACACGCGGAAGCGACAGCGGCGTCAACAATTCTCTCCGTCGCTCTTCCTCTCTGTGTGTGACCGACTGCTCAACACCTCATTAAAAAAAAAAAAAAATCACCACATTATACCTGCAGCATCTAAATATAAACATGGCAGGGAGGGAGGAGGAAGGGAGGAAGGGAGGGAGACAGCCCGCTAATGAGCTTCATCCCTGTGAGGGAGCACTGACAGGGGATGGAGGGATGAGGGGCAGATGGAGAGAGGGAGTGGTGGAGTAAAAAGAGGAGAGGAGGGAGGAGACGCTGGCGGAGGTTCAACAGAAGCTGAGAGTGTTTTTTTCTTTTCTTTCTCAAGGACGGCGCTGTTGTGGTG
>NW_027176594.1:16110725-16230725 GCF_023349555.1 Cebidichthys violaceus
TCCTACAGCTCGCCACATAACTCACAGGAGGGATCATAAAACCTGGTAGAAAACGGTCTCACGGTGTAGTGCTTTAAACACAGACACAGAAGCATGAAGATCCCAGATCTGTGGCCTAATATAAAATACATTGATTATTATATCTGTGTGTGTGTGTGTGTGTGTGTGTGTGTGTGTGTGTGTGTGTGTGTGTGTGTGTGTGTGTTTAACAATATAAAAATAAAATCGCCCCCCCCCCCAGCAGAAAACTGCAGCGATCGAACCGAAATGAGAAGCAGTCCCGCTGTGCAAAATTCAGCACAGAGTCCAGGTGGTGAAAATCCACACAGCAGTGTGTGTGTGTGTGTGTGTGGGTGTGTGTGTGTGTGTGTGTGTGTGTGTGTGTGTGTGTGTGTGTGTACATCTTCCTACATCTTCAGCACCGAGAGTGAACAGTGGCCCTTGAAGAGGGCGCAGAGACAAGCGAAGACAAAACAAACCATTAGTCTCGCTGTCCTGCCTCGCCGTCGCACACGGCCCTCCTCTCCCCAGAACTAACAGGACCACTGAAGCACCAGGCTGAGCCCCTTCTGGCCTCACGGAGCTGCATTCCATCAAGCGTGAAAATAAAATAAAAAATAATAATAATAAAAAAAAAAAAAATAGATGCATCCAGGCTGCTACGCCACAACCTCCCCCTTCCAAAAAAGAAAAAGCAGTCACTGCGTTGTTGATCCCTTTGGGTCAGGAGTGTGAAGTAAGAAAAGAATGAGCTCGCTCCGCCGTCGAGTTAAATTGATGTAGACAACTTTTGGAGGCACCAATAAAAGGACACTTCATCCCTCCAGATTTCATCAATGTCAAATGTGTAGTGAAGCGGTCGTGGCAGAGTTGGAAATGGTGACCTTTAAATACAGCACTCCCATTGGGCTGATCGCCGTCATTTGCAAGCGGAGAAGCATTTGGTGACACATTTCATAGTCAGTCTGACTTAAAATGCAGGGCTTCTAGGAATCGAATGAGTTAGTGGAGGCGAGCAACTTCAAACAATCTCAAAATGATTCTCGTGAGAGCCGTGTTTTTGCTCATCTTTCTTGCTGTGCAGTGAGGAATAGGCAGCTCTGACCTTAAAAGACTCACTTTTCATGAAACACGACCACCACTTGTTAAAGGTGCTCAGTACGGAAATCTGAGCACATCTAGTGGCTCCACAAGGCTGACAGCAGCTGACGGTGCTAACAGCGCAAACAATAGCAACAGTGCTGGCAGAGCTAACGGTGTTTACCTGGGGGGGAACCGGAGGGTGGGCGCTACCGTAACGACGCCCTGGGACTGGACGGCGTTAAAAGTCACCACCTCGCTCCCTCCCTGGCTCGCTCCCTCGCTTCCTCACTCCCTGTAGTCTACATGAAACTATCTCGGCATGAGATATGCTAACACATACTCTAGCCCTCTCACAGCCCAACAGCTAGCTAGCCCTACCACACCTATCGGCGTCAAACCAGGAAGTCGGTGGTAAAGTAGTAAAGCCTGATTGATTTGATTGGCTGCTTTGGGTAAAGTGTTGTATTTGAACTTGTGTGCAAACCGCTAGAAAAACACGCAAGAGAGGAGCTAACGCCAGGCGCCTTAGCATAAGAGAACAGTGGTTTCTAGCGACACGACTCTGTGTGATCGGGGGCCTCAGGGCAACATTAATCCATTACATCTTTACATTGCAAACAGTTATTTTCTTCTATATTATTGCTCTGAATTTCCAAATTAGCACCTGTAGCGAATCACTCAGATAAACTTGTTACACCCTGAAATGCATTGTGATTTTGGGACAAAGATTGACATTATACAGTAGATAGATTTATATTGAAGTGTTTGCATACGGCGCAGTAAAACAGACACACGCTGCACTTTGGTTTGTCAAAAGGCCACGAAAGTACAACGAGACTTGTTTTCCAGCTCCAAGTGGAACTTTTCGAGAGAAGGCACTAATTTAAATGTTGACTTAGCTCCCTGCTGTAAAAGTCTGAGAGGTCATTCTGCTATCTTCAGTTGAGGTATTGTGATTTATACTAAAAGGCTCATGACTCCTACTCGTATATTAATACAGAAGGAAAGGAGATGGAAAAAGTAGCCGATTGAAAAAGTTTCTTTTCCCAGTTCCACTTGCAGGCCAGTGTCTCTCTTCAGGTGTGGAGAACCATCAGCTGTCAAAGTTGACTGTCCCTTCTATTCCGATTACAACCCGGGGGGGGGGGGGGGGGGGGGGGGGGGGGGGGGGGGGGGGGGGGTCTTATGAGGATCACAGGAGGGACAAAAGAGTCTTGTTTACCAGCGATGTCTTTCCCTCCCACTTTTCTGTTTCTGCACACAACTGGAGGCGTCTCAGCGGGGGGGCATCCTACTTTTTCCAGGCTGAATGCACTTGCTACAGTAAACATCCTCTCTCCTGCTGCACCCTGGGATGAGCAGACAGACACAAATCACTGTGTCGATGCGATGGGGCAAGGCGAGAAAACAGAAAAGGGGGAGTGAAGGACATGGATTTTTTTGGTTTTATTGCAGCCCACTATGATGAGAGAATATAGAGTGGTGCAGGGATGACGCGTTTTGTTTTTTTGGGGGGGTTTTTAGGCCGACCTCGGAAGTCAGCATCACACTGGTTCCCTCAACAAAATGTAAATGTGATTTTTCCCATTGTATTTTGCATTATTGCAGAAAATAAGCTCTGTAAACAAACATTTATGATACTCACACGTTTTGTTCAGCAAGATAATCTTCACAATTGAACAGCACTTTCAGGATTTTTGAAACGTGAATGCAATCGGCAGTAGTAAAAAGCTAACGTTGGCCTAAAGAGGTACTACACCACAGTCAACCGAGTACACACACACACACACACACACACACACACACACACACACACACACACAACGAGGCTGTGAAGGAGGACTAGTCGGCGTGATGATGTTTTGTAGACTCATCTACCCACTTGTTAGCATCTACCTTTTTGCAGAAGGGGTTTTTACTGACTTATTTAATATCGTAGAACAAAGCGTTAAAATCTCTCCAGCTTGCATTAACCACAGACCTTACTTCAGGCATCTAACCAAAACACTATTCGAAAAACCCGAGACGAGGGCACAGGAAGTGCGTGTATGCCGACTCTTTTCTGGGTTTTAGCGCTCATTCTGCAGCGCTCTATTAGAGCCTCTGCTCCACCAGCAGAGTTCGCTGTTAACGGGGTGAGATGACTGTAGTTTCGGTTTTGTATTGAATACCAGTGCTGGTTTTATACATGCTATGTGGGTAGTAAAGCGTCTATACCTAGTATAGGTAGTAGAATGAGCCACCTTTAACGCCTTCATTTCTGCAAACATCAGCATCCGAAATGGTCCCTAGTTTGATGCCGGACGAGATGGAGGCACTGGTGGGGTTGACAGTTGAGTCGTGCCCAGCAGCATGCAGCAGCCTGGTGTTTAGCGTCTTTAGCATGGCTAGCTAGCGCTGCCTCTCTAATGTTCAAAGTGTCAAAACATTTTTCTACATAGTTCCACATTTTTCACGCACCGGGCCGTGCTCTTTATCAAGTCATGCCTTTTCAGTTACAACGCAGCGTTAAGTGATCTGCCGGAACAGTAACAGCCTCTTTTAACCTTCTATATGTTATTATACAGGTATTTGTGAAGCAATTTTCCACTTTTTTCTAAACATTTTTGGGTTAATTTATTTTTCCAATACTTCTCCAGGCCTGGAAATTGCTATTTTCAAAATATTACACATTGCAGCACAACATACTGCCAAATGTCCCAGAGTTAAACATGATATCAGCGCCAACCACAGTATGCCCTTCATATAATTTAGTGCTTAGTGCAAAATCAGGGTCCTGATCAATCTATGTCATTATGTGGCATTACAGGAGCCCCTTCAAAAGAGGTCATTTTCATTGAATATCCTGATAATTCATAACTTGTGTTACTTTGTGTTTTTCATGTTAACTTTTTATGATATGAGAAGTCGACAGAGGCTCAGGCTCAAGTTGGTGAAGCCGCTCGTGATGAGAGTTTAAAACCTGCCATTTAAATCACTCACACATGCAGGTGCTCAGCGTTAATGATCGATAACATCGGGAGTCCTTCTTTCTGATCTTTCAGATCAAAACAGCATCTTCTTCTTCTTCTTAGTTAATCACCACCTCTCCCTTACAGCTTTGGAGCAAACAGCACTCCCTCTTACTTCCTTACTAATTTGTGGTTGTGGTTGATGAACAAAGCTACATTCAATCCACTGTCAACTATCAACCTTTATAAATAATATCCCACTCAAAAGGACACATATTGCATTCCCACTCCCCTACAACCTCCCCCAGGCTGTCTGCTGACGCAACAGAGCAGCTCCCATTCAGTGCGGCTGATGGTTGACTGTCACCCACTCAGCATAGAGAGAACCCTGCAGCTCTCAACAGCAACGAGTGACTGCAACAGCAAGACGGCCTTGCAGTCAGTGTGTGCGACGACTTGCATTTTTGTCACATCCGCACTGCAACTCCCATCACATGCCGCGTTTAGAAGTTTACTTGAATGAGACAGGAATGCACGACTCCCCTGCACTCCACATGTCAGCTGAGGAAGGGGGGGGGGGGGTGGTTGGCCGGGGAATGCAGACAAACCACCCGAGGTGCAGGGCAGGTGAGTCAGGTGGAGTTGCTGCACCCTGTGTGTAATCAGTAATTGCACTGCATGCACGCACTACTAGTTCAACAAACAAGAATAAAGCCTTGATACTGGGAGGAAGAGCGGCGAGGACGTTTTATTGTCACGGCTTCACGTGACACACACACACACACACACACACACACACACACATACACACACGGAACCCGAGCGTCTTCGTGGGCAGACCGTCGCCCTTTGAACCTTGTTCAATCAGGTGCTCACCTGGTGTGTTCATTCAAATATTTGCTTTGCCACCACAGACTGTGATATGTGATAGTTGGTAATACCCACTTACAAATCCCCATACAAATCCTCCTGACACATGTGCTGAAGGGGCCGGCACGGGACGCACTAAAGCTATTGGGACTGTGTTTTCGCTAGGAACTGAGATTCCATGGGAGGAATGTGTAGAAGCAATCGAAACCTGTCGATAATGACATCTCTTTATTGCAGGAGTAGCTCACGGGCGGGGGGGGGGGGGGGGTCCCTGGGGCGCACATTTTCTGTTGAACCCTCATTGCCCCCCCCCCCTCCTCTCAATGTGAATGTATTCCTGTCCCCTCCGAGTACCCGCTGAGTGCAGACCACACAGCAGCAGACCACTCACGGCAGCTTAATTATATTTTGCCCAGAGAGACCCAGACACCCACCAGCGCTGGAAAATAAACTACCTGGCTGCAGCTTTTGCTGCTCTGTGTCAATTAGCTGTGTGGTAATGTGATTTAAAACGCCTTAAGGCCCTGCGGTATTGCGTTTTATGATGCTGTAGTGTGGGACATTCGCAGACAAATGTGCATTTAATAAAATAACCAGAAATCAATTGACACACTATTTAAGTTGGGGGTCTCAGGGCCCGTTGGGAGTCTGGGGCCCATGCATGTTTTAATCAAATAGATATATAGCCTCGCTATGAACAAAAACAACATTTCCTCTAGATATTTCCAAAAACATACAACTGGTATTTGTGCAACTATAAAAGTTGTTCCCTTTGTTAGAAAGACAACATTTAACATCTCTCTCTCTCAAGTAATTTCTAATCCCTTTCTCAAAGGCATGCCGGGAAATTAAACTAAGTGGCCTTCACACTTTTCCTCTGAGGTGAACAGGTAATAAAACATACTGCAAAACAAAAGCAGCACAACCAACCAGTGTGTCCTCACCTTGAACTCCACGGACAGCAGCGGGGTGTACTCCAGGGTCCACAGACCTCGAACAAGCGACGCCAGCTGCTCGGTCACCTCTCCCCGGGCGGCCTGCGGCTCCTCGCCCCTCACCTCCCCGTTCACCCTCCCGTGGCCCGCCTCGGACTTGTACTGCTCCAGCCCCAGGTACTCGGCCAGCAGGTCCGTGTTGCTCAGGCACTGAACCACGGCGTTCATGAAGCAGGTGTTGCCGTGGTTCTTCAGTCCCAGCACCCCGGGGGTCTTGTCGCCGTGGCACCACGACAGCCTGCTCTTCATCGAGCCGTGCGAGGAGGACGCCACGGAGCTCTTCTTCGCGGCTCCCTCCCGGGCGACTTGCGCGCCGTCGTCTTTGAAACCCCCCGAAGCGCTCGGCCCGAAGCCGCCGTCGTCGTCCTCCGCGTCCGGCGGCTCCGCGTCGCCAAAGTGCGCCAAAGTGCCCAAAGTTTTAAGGATCCTCCCCATGAAATTCCCAAAAGATCGCAGCGATTTCTTTCTGCCGAACCTCCCGGTTTTGTATTTCTTATCTTTTCGCTTCCTCGTTTTGGGTTTCATGGCTTTCCTTACCTTGTTTTCCTTGCGGGTATCCATGGCGCTACTACTTTATAGGACCGCGAGGAAGAAATGAAACGGACGGCGGAGTCGCACCTGTCTGCCGGGGCTGTCTACCCCTCCTCCTCCACCTCCTCCTCCTCCTCCTCGTTTCTCTCCGCAAACCTTACCGCTGAGGTGGCGCCGATAAGGCACATGATTACTGATAATATCCCCTGTGACATCCCGGTACAAACTCCCAGTAGCCAACGGTGTGGTCGCGAGCCCGCGCGATTCGTGGAGCGACGCTCTCTCTCCAGGAACAGAGAGATGAGACGCTTTTCCTCCCTCCACACTCAGCAGGTTCAATTACACTTCCTCATCGATGGCTGTCAAGCGCTGGATCGCACGCGCGGACTCGCTAATTCCTCCCTCCTCTCCTTTCCTGTCTACGGGGCTACAATGAAGTTTCTATTTGGAGGATTCTCTCTTATGCCCGCCCCTCAGACATGGACTTCATTTACCTGGACTATTACTGATAGTGTATCACAATAGTGAGCAGGACTGCTCTTCTTCACACACTCTCGCACTGATGCTGGACTGGCAAAGAGGAGAAAGAATAACTTAACCTGTCTTGTTTGCTACACAGGGAACAAGGAAGTTGTTTAATATGTGGTAATCTCGGTTAGCATCAAACTGCCCTCTGTAGGACTGGTTACAACATCACCTGATTTAGTGTCTTCAGAAGGTGTCAAAAGAAGACATGAATGGCATTCGTTGGATGATTCTGCTAATATAGACATGTTTCTCTTTCTGCTAAATGAGACTATCCACATAACGGTCTTTTGCTTCACTCTGCTGCTGAAATACCTTGTCTACAACACACATGCATTTACAGACACATGTACAGCATCCTATAAATAGCCTGGCTGCTGCTATAACAAACATTAAAGCTGCTGCTACTGCACCATGCAGGAAAACTCCACAAAGTAAGTCAAATGGATTTCAAAGAACCACTCGGCCTGTTTGCGGTTCTGGGACTCAACATCTTTTGTGCTATATTCAGATTCTAATCATCTGAAGCTTAATTTCACAGCTCACCAGTACTAAAGATTGAATTTAATGCGCCAGATGTGCTGATTTATTGAAATAGATAGTCCGGGCCCCATCTGATATTTCCATAATTTTTCCCCCGATGCACTTATTAAAGCATCGTTAGGAAACACACCATTGTTAACAAATAAACATTATCATATTTCCTTACAGAAAATGACCCACAACGGTCCACTGTTCAGTAGCGGGGGGGGGGGGGGGGGGGACGCAGACGACAGCAATGCCCTTTTTCATTTTTTACTGACTTGGTATATACTATAGGTTTGCTATTTTACTTTTTTTGGGGGGGGAGCAGGGGTGAGGTATTCATTATTTAAATTAGCCATTCTGAACAATAGTGAGGAGAGTGGGTTTGGATCAGAGCTGCTGTCTTGACCAGAATCCTTCAGGGAGCCGCTGTTGATAGATTAGCGGACTGAGTCTGGGCCTCCTCCTGGTCTCTACTGCCCTCGATCCAGACCTTTGAATTCGTCAATCTAGTTGATAACTCTGATATCAGCCAGTGTCTCTACAGAAACAGAATCATAGCTGTGTAAATGTAATGCACTGTGTAGTACACCCTTGTTTTTACATATTGTGGTTTTATGGCATCGAGACAGCGTCTGCAGAGCGGCATTCATTCTGTTGTTCTCAAGAAGTCTAAAGAAGCGTAATGCGGACACTTTGATGTGAAGAATACCTTCTTGTGCCTTGAAGTGTAATTTTACACTCGCGTTAAGTGTCGCTCTGTGAATTCCCACCTATATTCGGCTCCTGTGGGGAATTACCACTGAAGTGCCCGCACTGCTCAGGAAGTGTAATCTTTTCATTTCTTTTTTTTAAATCGTCCATTCTCTACAACAACAAACAATCTAACAAAAGTCGTTGATGCTTAATCACATTGCATTTATTTGCTTTTGGTCTGAGTGTAAAGCTATTCTACGGTTGAACTCTCACAGCAGGAAAGATTAACGTCGGTGGATTACAAGTTGCTGGTTGCAGTCCACATGCACACATTAAGAGTCCGAAGGGTGAGGGAACCTCCACCGGAGAATGGCTCCGTCGGCGCTGGTGCTGATTAAGATGCGGTTATTGGAGCAGATCTTGATGCTGGTGATGCTGCTACTGTGAGCTACTCCTACGTGGGTAACCACACCTTTCATGTAGTCCCACACCTTCACCAGCTTGTCATCTCCGCCTGTCATGGAGAGGTGAAAAACACGTCAATAACCTCAGAGACGTTTGAGCAGAGTCGTGTAGTGTCAGAGGAGATGAAAACGAAGGCTGCAAACAGATGAGAACACTCTCGACTATATATGAGAGTGAAAAAAGACAAATGGAAAGTAGCACAATAATGCCACGACTGAAACAAATCGAAGGATTTCATGATACAGTTTTTAACTGAAGTGACTCTGACTGAAACTACATTCACAACTAGAATTACTGCCTGGCGGTTGTATGCCTCCGCCACACAGTCAAGTTGCAGTTTACAACCATGTCATCACTGCATCATTGTATCCTAATAGACATTCGTGAGAAATTGTCACAACTGGCATTATGAATTCTTGAGTTATGGCCAAAAACGGTGAACTTGACTTTCGACCACCAGTTTGTGCCAGATGTAATGAAATTCCCTCAGCGTTCTTGAGATATTGTGTTCACGAGAATAGGACGGACGAGATCACAGTGACCTTTGCCCCCCCCCCCCCCCCCCCAAAATCAGTTGATCAGAGGACGTTTGTGCATAATTCTAAGAAATTCCCTCCAAGCGTTTCTGAGATGTTGCGTTCACGAGAATAGGACGGACGGACAAATGCGTTCACTAGAAACAAATCAAATCAGTTCATCCTTGAGCACAATTGGGACTTTTGTGCCAAATTGGAAGAAATTCCATGCATGCATGTCGAGAATTTGTCGGTTGAATTGCGTTGAAAGAAAAATCTCTTACGAAGGAGCACAGCGACAACAGTAAAACGAGCAGTGGGCCACACCTGTCACAAAGTGCCCGCCGTCCTGTGAGACGTGCACGCCGTTGATGGACCCGGACTGCGAAGCCTCCAGTTCTCTGATGGCGGATCCGTCAAACACGTCCCTGTAGACAACCTGAGGGGGAAGTCAACACATTACACATATTAGCTCATCCCCGGCATTGTTTATGCGAGACTCCCGTGTCCAAGAGGGAGGGAGAGTGCGCCCGTGCTGTGCGCTGACATTGTGGAGTCTCTTTTCCTCATCATAAATGGCACAGCGCCTTGTGAGCTCTCTGCTGTTGTTTGAATTATAGTAGTAATTGCTTTTGAAGATTGATGCAGGCGGAATATGCAGATGGTCTACTATTGTAGTTGTGCTATTATTCCTTCGCGTTATCATTATTTCCTATTTTGGTGATATGCAATATGTGACCTCAAACTATGAACTAACTTTACTGTTTTATTATTTGTATTCTGTGTGGAAATAAGTAGGTCTATGGTGAGATTCTATCACACACACACATCGATTGAAACCATGTGTGCTGATCTAAATGAGATTTAATCCCCCCCCCCCAGCTTTATAGCTGTCAAAGTATCAAGTCTCACAAAAGGCAATTGTTAGCCAAAGTTATTTATAGCGCGGGTGGCAAAAAAACATCACAGTGCCGCACAACAACAAGAGTCCTTTCTTGTTATTTATATGACCGAGCTGATTACATTATTAAAAGTTAAATACTGTAAATGAGGGGCCAAGTGGATTTGGTCGTTAAAATCAGTCTTCTGACTCATCCTGTACGAATGAACATCTGGTGGCGATCTCTGTCCCTGTTTTAAAGTCCGGAAGGCGTTTCAAAGTTAGTAAAAGGCAGGCTGAACCTCAACGTCCATCAAGCGTTCAAAGCAGTACACACGTCAGATTTAAAGATCTAGTTCGGGAGAATCTGTATGTATCATTGCCGTAATGCTGCTAATGAACAATACACCAAATTGTACTATGATCATTGACTAAATTAAATGAAATCAAGCCATATGCAGCATTAGGTGTGTAAAAGGAAAAGTTCATGTTCCACAGAGCTGCGCAGAATAAGCCCAACACTTATAAGAATAGCCTTTGAGACAGGATTTCATTTCTCTGCACAAGACCATGCCTGTAATGCATTAGAGGAGGGGAAATGTAATCTCACACAGACATATCAAAGGCTGTTGGTTATTATGGAATGAAAGAGGAACAAAAGGCTCAGACTTATTTATAGTTTCAGAACTGCAGAGTGATTCTCAAAGCAATAAGCTGCCCTTACGAGCCAGGGGAACATTTTCTGTGGGGGCCGGCCAAGCATGGGATTTTTCTCTGCTACAGATTGGCTCACTGCAGACGGAATGGCTCGCTGATATTAATATTCCTACAAAATAATTTCGCAAAAGGGGGGAAAACGCAGCCACAATCTGAGGGGGGAAAAAATGGTTCATTACAAACACAGAATACCAAGTTATGAAATCCTTCCGTATTTAAATCCAGAATCACAGCGGAACGCGAGGCTTGCAGCTGTGCAGGATATGCAAATTCACTCAGATGAGGTGTGTGTTTCTAATGTGACCACACAGCAAACAAAGCCGTACATCTCCAAATACCACGAATGACGGATCACAATCATGTTCATACGATTTTCTGCAACACTCCTCCTTTTTCTCCCCCGTGTCATCCTCCTCCTTGCCACAGTCTCGACCTCTCCCTCCGTCATTATCTCATTTCGGCAGCTTATTAGAGACTCCCACCTGTGTGAGTTGTCGCGGCCCATCTGTGTTCTCTCCACCTCAGTCTGGGAAACTTGCTCATAGCCACAACATGGGCCTCCAGGAAATTAATCAAGTGCCGCAGACAAGGGCCAGTCAGGCCTACTGTCGGTAATGCTCACCTTGTTACCAGGAAAGAGCCTGTAGGGGGGGACCCACTGGTCTATTTTGAGATTTGGGTCTATTTTGCATCTGTAAAGTTCTCCTAAATTCACCAGAAGTTTGAATTAGATACTACCTAATTTGCATATTTAAGCATAACATTTGAGAAAAGGTGTAATACAAAAACAAATTGTCTTAATGTAAGTAACCAATGTTATTCAATGTATCTACCCCAGTCACCTGTACTGTCTTTAAAGTGTATGTCATTTTACAATACAAATCTTTAAAGGTCATTTTCTAAAAAAAAAAAAAAAATTCTCATACTCTGGAAATGTATGCAAATTAGCATTTATTTGATAAGCTAATGGTTATTTGCATATTTACCCATCAATTTTAGAAAACTTGGAATAGAAAAAATAATGATCTTAATGTAAGTAATCCACTGGGGAAGTTTAATGGTGATATATGTTTAATTAAATAGTTTCTAACCCTATTCAGCAGTAGTGTCTCCCCTTAAAGGTGCATACCATGGAAACGAACGTTCCCGGCTCATATTGTGCTGCAAAAGTACATCTAAATTATGTGAGGCATCAATGCTGCACCAAATAACTGGACAGAACACAATAAGACCTCTTTCAATCGTTCCCGTCCACCATATTGTTACTGTCTCTGAATGCAGCATCAAAACATGCATCGTCATCAACACGATCTCTCCCTGACCCTCCACACGCCTTGTCTATTTTTTATTTTCTCTTGGCCACTGTCTTTCTCTTCACACCTTTTTCTTCACTTGCATTGGTTTCCTCTCTGTGATTTTACCCATCGAGGCATGCAGGGACGTGATGGAGGGTCAGGGTGAGGAGGGGAGAGAGAGGGAGGGAGGGAGGGAGGGAGGGAGAGAGAGAGAGAGAGGAAGAGGGAAGGAGGGATGGAGAGAGAGAGAGAGAGAGAGAGAGAGAGAGAGAGGGAGGGAGGGAGGGGGAGAGAGAGAGAGAGAGAGAGAGAGAGAGAGAGAGAGCAGAGCATCGGCATTTTCTCCCCTAGACAGAGCGCCTGTGTCTTAGGATGAGCAGATGGTGGATCTGGCTGGCACTTGGGCACATCCGCAGGAAGCCACGGACGCCATAGCGCTCCCCTACTCGCAGTGTCTCCCTTCTCCCTCCCCTTTCCCCAGAATCACTCACTCTCTCTCTCTCTCTGCTCACTCAGCACATCCACAGCGCTGCGTTAATCAGCACAACTTGTCCTCGCCTCTCGGCACCGTTGAGGGTCTAGTGTGTGGCCGAGGGTTCAAGGGGTGCGGATGAAGCGCACAATCAAGGAAACAAGCGCTCCATCCTGCCGCTGTGAACTTCTGACCTGTTGTAAATAAGCGGTGACGAGTGAATCAACATGACTCTCGCAAAATAACAGACTCGAAAGGGCTGAGCGTCTCTGTCTCTGCAACTAGCAGCCAACGCAACGGCTTAATTATGTTCAGCTGAGAAACAAATTACAAGCTTTTCAAACTAATTGGTGGACATGCAAGTGTGTGTGTGTGTGTGCATGTGTGTGTGACTGTGCAAGTCCTCTCTATGCTGATCTTACCAGAGCAGCAGGCCTTTTTCTCTGATGCGCACTGAGTGGAGATTATAATAACAATAACAGCACAATGAGACATCTACATTATGCGAGTGCCAGTCTCTTTCCACCCCAAGGGATTCTCAAACATTACAATCATTAGGTTTTTTTGTTTTTTTCTTCCTGTTTTTTTCTTCCTGTATGCTGAGTTGCATAAAAAAACACCCAAAACAAGTCTTATCGTAAAGACACCTGACCTGACATCAGTAATGGGATGTGCTGTACTGGTTGGGATATAAATGAAGTAAAAAATAATACACATATTTTTTAAATGCCTACGGGAATTACCTTAAAAATGCATTCTGAACATTAACTCAAGTGCTGAACTTGAAATTAGACGTACTTGTTGAGTTTTGAGTTGATTATTTCCACTTTATGCAACTTTAGACTTCTACTTAACTCAACTTTATAGGCTGAGAAAACGTGCCTTCTTTTAAAACTAAATAAACTATTTAAAAGTAAACTTAGCAGATAATACTCATTTTCCCAGTAGGATATTAGTACTTCTACTTGAGTAAAGGGTCTGAATAATTCATCCACCACTGACGGTCCCAAAACGCACCTTCCTGTCAGTCCCACTGGTGATGATCTGGTATTCCTCTGGGTGGTAGCACACCGTCCGGAAATGTGTGTTGGCAATCCCCATCTGAAGACTCACAAACCGCCTACAGCAGGAAAAGCAGACGATGGTGCAGAAGTTGAAAGAGGAGAAAAAAAAACGATCGGAGAGAGAAGTCTGACTGACTTTCACCAGTGCAGCGGTGGTGTAGAAAAATCACATGTGGTGAAAGTACTCTCACATCATGAGTTGCCAGCAGCAAATAACTATTTGCTCTGTAAAGATACGGTGCAGTAATGTCTACCTGAGCAGAGAATGAAGTCACTCTATCAGCACTGTGTTAGCTCTATCAGCACTGTGTTAGCTATATCAGTCCTGTTAGCTATATCAGCACTGTTAGCTCTATTAGCACTGTGTTAGCTCTATCAGCCCTGTTATCTCTATCAGCACTGTGTTAGCTCTATCAGCACTGTTAGCTCTATTAGCACTGTGTTAGCTCTATCAGCACTGTGTTAGCTCTATCAGCACTGTTATCTCTATCAGCACTGTGTTAGCTCTATCAGCACTGTTAGCTCTATTAGCACTGTGTTAGCTCTATCAGCACTGTGTTAGCTCTATCAGCACTGTTATCTCTATCAGCACTGTGTTAGATCTATCAGCACTGCTATCGCTATCAGCACTGTTAGCTATATCAGCCCTGTTAGCTCTATCAGCACTGTTAGCTCTATCAGCCCTGTTAGCTCTATCAGCACTGTGTTAGCTATATCAGCCCTGTTAGCTATATCAGCACTGTGTTAGCTCTATTAGCACTGTGTTAGCTCTATCAGCACTGTGTTAGCTCTATCAGCACTGTTAGCTATATCAGCACTGTTAGATCTATCAGCACTGTTAGCTCTATCAGCACTGTTAGCTCGATCAGCACTGTGTTAGCTCTATCAGCACTGTTAGCTATATCAGCACTGTTAGATCTATCAGCACTGTTAGCTCTATCAGCACTGTTAGCTCGATCAGCACTGTGTTAGCTCTATCAGCACCTTTGAATTTGGAATTTAGCACCTTTAATGTAGCCAAACATGTTTTCTTTTCCACGCAAACAAAATAAACACAAGCTGATCTGTGTAATTATACAATAAAAAAAAGATGAACTGTGCATTCAAATAAAACATGCATGAGCAACTTCCTGTGTGGACAGATGTATCTAGCTGGACAGGATGCCAATCTAGATTAATTAAGGCTAAAGGCTCTTGTCTGACTAATCTAGTCTGACTGTTCAACAACAGCTTGTTAGTAATCATACAAAAAAAGGAAACATCTATGCCACTCTGGATGCATACAGTCTGGAAGCCTTTAATCCACAGACTTGTTCATTGAAGAGGCTAGTCAGTGAAAAAACAAGACGACTTTTAAAAGGTTTTATTCTCCTCCTCCCCGCAGATTAAAGGATTTTAAGATTTCTTCATAAAGAATACACTGGATTTCTTTTTATTCCCTCTGTACCAGCCAGACGCCGATGAAGTGCTTCAGGATTTTACTCTTATTTCAACGCGGACCTGAAAGCAGCACGCTCTATTTTCTGTAATTGTCTCTCTGGTGTCTGTGTATGTCTTTAGCTATTATGTATAGTATTATTCATTCTTTTTGCTGGATAATGTGATTAACTCATCCAGTAATAAGTCTTTCTTTCCACCCATTTTTTTCAACTCAATTCAACTGAGCAAAATAGTTGAGTTTCAGGAAAAATCAAATCAAAATTGAGAATTAATTCATTACAAATTTGACTTACATAGTCATGTCATTACATAGTACTACCAAGAAAGGTGAGTATTTTATGCACTGACGATTCGAGAAAAAAAATGTTTAAAGAGGATGTACATGTGAATTGTGTGTGTGTGTGTGTGTGTGTGTGTGTGTGTGTGTGTGTGTGTGTGTGTTTGGGGACACAGATGGGCTACTCACACTATGTCCCAGATGATCCAGGTACCATCAGCGCTGGCAGTGACACACTCTTTGCTGTCACTCTTGATCTTGATACAAGTGATGGCGGCTCTGTGCTTCTTCATGGCCTCCAGCAGCCGATGGCCTTGCGGCTGCAGCTCCCAAGCGCAGACCTACAACAGGTGAGCCCCGACTCATTTACCAGTCGTCAGATATGGCACTTCATTTAAAAGACTCTTTCCACTTTGTTTCAACGCCAACTATGGATACATAATGGATTCATGTGACTATTTGCCGTGCAAGCATTTTAACTTCAATTTAATAATTCACAGCTTCACATTTTCAAAGAAAAAACAATTTCAGTGTGTTTCCATCCGGTGAGAACGCGGAACATTGCACTCTGTTTTGTGAACGAAGCCTACTGACCTGTCCGTCTCCCCCTCCGCTGATGATCCTCTTGCTGTCCCTGGTGCCAGCGATGGCTGTCACGCCCATCCTGTGCGCGTCGTGAATGATGTGCATGAGCCGGCCACTTTCCGGCCCAAACACGCGGATCTTACCATCGTTCCATGCTGGAAGAGAGTAAAAAAAAATCGAATTTGCAACAGTCAGTCATCAATCTTTCTTTGTGGTGATTTGTTTGCAGATGTTTCTCTTCCGGGTTCCCACCACTGATGATGCTGTGTCCGTCAACCATGATGTCCAGGGAGTTGCAGGTCATGTTGGGCACGGTGATCCGCAGCAGCTCTTTGGACATGTCTATGTGCCACAACCTGATGTCCTCCTCGGAGCAGGTTGCAAACAATTCAGATGTTCCACTAAAAAACAAACACACAAAAAAAAGAGAGAGATGTGGAATTATAGTTCCCTTATAAAAGACTGCTTATTGAGTTAAAGGCATATGGTATTATGGTATTAACCCAGTATCCATGCAATATATCCGTATACAATGTTACTAAAACCCTAAACTGTGTAATCTTAAAACTGACATGGATGAGGCAAGCTTATGTCGCCCCCTGGTGAGCACAAAGCGGTACTGCAGTCATGCATTATGAGAGATTACAGTAATGGGGTTTAAGCCCTTTTGCGCCCAAAAGAGACACAGCGATTCATGCAGAGTATACTCTTACATGTGTGATACTTTTGGTACCAGAGGAAATGATTGTTCTTATTACATGAATGTCAATTAATTTAGGATATACTGTTTATTAATTGCCAATTTCAAAAGCTGTAAAAAGGCTTTTTGCCTATTTTACTTCCTCCCTGAAAGTGTCTAGTGTGCCACTCACTAAACTATGACTACGTCCTTGACAGCGCTGTTGTGGCTGGTGGAAATGAGTTCCTCTTTGAAGTCGTCACAGCCGAAGCAGTACATCTGAGCCACCTCCGTCCCAACGAAGAACTGTTGGCCCTCTCCTCTCATAGCGATGGAGGTCACACCCTTCTCCAGCTGGACTTTCCTAATGTGGGAGAAGGAGGGGGGGGGGCTGATAATTAGCACTGTAAAATAAACACAGAGGTACCCTAGATATTTATTCTAATGTACAAGATATAGAGGAAAAAAAACCTTGCACACCATGAACAAATGTAAGTATATCTTTTAAATGGAGATGATTCAAATGACACGGTTGTTGGACTCACTTAAGAGTTTTGAAGCTAGTCCTGGAACACAGAGTCAAGGTTCCGGATCCAGAGCCCACGAGCAGGTCCCCATGCTTCAGAACCCTGAGGACATTGACACCCTGCGCAGAAAAGCCACGAGCACTGAGATTTAAGATATAGTCAAATTCATAGTTGACACTAGCTGAACTATATATACGTATATATATATATACGTATATATATATATATATATATATATATACGTATATATATATATATATATATATATATATATATACGTATATATATATATATATATATACGTATATATATATACGTATATATATATATATATATATATATATATATATATATATATATATATATATATACGTATATATATATATATATACATATATATATACATATATACACATATATATATATATACGTATATATATGAAGACCTGGCAAGTTTTAGTTGTACTCGCCGACCTACCATGCTGTATTTGTCTTTAGCTGGACCAGAGTCGCTCAGAAGCCCCGTCTTCAGGTTGATTTTCATTATGTCTCCACTGGTGGTGCCACAGAAAATGAACTGATCGTCCTCTGAGATCTGAGTCATATTACAAACACGTCAACATGACCAAAACACTATCTAACATAACTGTAGCTGGTGTACAGCATCGGCCTCGCACCTGTACACATTTCACAGTCCTCTTCAGCTTGCCTGTCTGACACTCCGTGGGCCTGATCTTCCTGTTGGGGAGGTCCAGCTCCCAGACTCGCAACGTTCCGCTGACCAAAAAGAGAAACAACAACACCAAGGATATTAACATACAGAATAAAGAATAACAAGAATGGTACTGGTTGGTTTACCGAATGCCAGCAGACTGCACTCACTCACCTCCCGGCAGAAACAAAGACATTGTCGTCTGTGTTTGAGAACTGCACAGTGAGGCAGTCACCGGCGCTGCGTGGTGAAGCCAGGCTCCCACAGATGGCCTGCTTGGTCTCAATATTCCATACCACTATCCTGCGGACACACAGACAACACTAAATGAAGAAATATGAATAAATAAATACTACTTTTTCAGTAAAATAGAGAATTTTCCAAAGAACGTGTCTGTAGGAAAGTACTGTGTTCATCAAGTGTTACACACTGATAACATGCCAAGAGAAGTGTCTTGATTTGCATAAAGATGGCCGCGGCAGTGTGACAACTGGATTGGGTTTACTCTCACAAAAACATTGCCATTGAAATCTCATTATGATCAGGTTGCAGACACTACTTTTGGAAACTACTATCCTGCTTTTTCGGCTGTCTCGGTTCATCATTCCTGTGTGACGCAACCTGCTTATTAGGGAGGGAGCACAGCTCACTCTGGACGGCATCACCCAAACTTGAGGTTTACCTGCCATCGTCCTGACCTCCGAGGGACACCAGGTACTTCTCGTTGGGAGAGAAGGCCAGTGCTTCTACCTTTACCTTGTGGTCCAGCAGCTGGGCATAGATTGTCCGCTGTGCATAGTCCCAGATGATAACCGCAGCCTAGGAAAAACAAAACGTATACACATGATTGTGAGCACTGGTGGGGGGGATTAATTAAGAGAAACATTTTAGAAATTATAATGCATAACTACTACACCTACCTCAGAGCCCATGAAGGTGACCTGTCCAGAGGCGATGTACGATCCACTTCTGGACACTGAAATACAGGTGACATTGTCCGTGTGTCCATGCAGGAACTCCTGCTTGCCATCTTCGATCCTCTTCAGAATGACCGAGCCTCCCAGAGGGTAGATCAGGTGTTCTTGGTCCGGGTGCACTCTCAGACCAGAAAACACGTGCCCTGATGAGACATGAACGTAAAGGTTAGCATACCGGTCACGTGAGATAGGACGGAGCGTGTTTTAGGGTAAACGCACAGGGGGGGATAAAGAGTTCGCGATCGTGATGGATGGTCTATTGTTTGTTTTAATTAAAAGTAGGTTAGCAGACAGCAATGAGAATGTGCAACCTTTTCCTGCTTGAATCCAAGCAAGTAACTGTTACATATTATTTATATAGTTAGCTTAAGAAAATTAGCAAAACACTTTATCATTTAAAACGTTGAAAAGTTGCATGTTCGCAGATTAGCGTGCTAACATAAGTTAAGCAAGTTGTATGCCTTAAGGTTTGAGTTGTGTTAACCACGGTTTTGACGTTAGGTCAGTTAGTAAGTTAGTTAACGGCTAGTTAGCTAGGTTAACGCAAATAACGTTACCTTAGAAGGGTAACTAACGTTTGCAGGAAAACTTACCGTTAAACCCAATAACAGCCTCTAGTTCAAGCTGAGGCACGCCCTGCGTTGCAAGAGCCATGGCTGAAACAATATATGATCCTGTAAAGTGTTGAGGTACGCCCCAATGTTACTAACATCAAAAAAGTTGCTTTAAAAATAACTAATACCACTCTTTTCTCAAACCAACTTGACAGCTCTGCAACGTTAGATACACCAAACAAACGTTACCTAGCAACAGCTGGGATTCTATTGGCCATTGTCATTGGTGGGTCCTCGTTGCCTTCATGTGCCCTCGGAAACATTACGCATTACCTTGAACATACAAACATTAAGATACATATGTACACCACTATTTTTTTCATTGAATCCCTAGTTAGTGATATTAAGGGACAAATCTACAGGGAAATAGAAACATGTTTCTTTAAAAAAAACTACAACTACATGCCATATTTTTACTGTGTCTTTGCCAAAGGAAGAGACTGATCAACGCTTTCTCTGGGAAACGACATGACACTAAACACCTTAAAGGCAACTATAGGCATCACGTCAACATGCAGCAGAATAGTTTGCTACACCACAACAAACGTCATACACAAAAAATGACTTATGAAGACAGTTTATTGGTGACTATATTTTCTATAAAATAGCTTTCCAGAGAGACTCACATTGCTCAAAGGTGAATTCACATCGTTATCAGCACAACTCAAAGTACATTTGAGGACATTTTAGATCATATGTGTGATACATACTTAGGTACAACTGTGCAAAAAGTTTTATATTAATTTAAATGTTACACAACTCATACCATAGGGAAACTGTTGCTGTTATGAGAAGGTAAGAAATAAACAAACATTTAAAAAAGATTTTAACAAATAAAGTTTTGTTTTTGGCATTCAAGTGTTATTGTAATATTCAAAACAATTAAAAAAAGAAAGTACATTTTTGGAAAATCACTGAGCTACTGGCATAGACTGAACAACGCACACATCTTGAACTGGTTAATGTGTGTTCACTGTTTACGTGAGGTAGCAGATAACATCAGTTGATGTTAAACACTATTGGGGAAGCAGACATTTACTCAGATTTAGTCAAAACTTCAGTCCGACATCTCCATCAATCACACAGATGCAGAGACGCTGCCAGTATGGTTTCTAGCATCAGTTTGGCTGCATGTCAAATACGAGTTCAGGTCTTGGAGTCAGGGCAACTCTACTTTGGTTGTGACACATCTTTTGGTTGATAACAAACAGGAATTCTTCCACACTAGCTAAAGGCAAGTACATCTCTGTCATAAAGGAAGATGTAAACAGAGCTTCACAGCATACAGCAATGTACATAAATAGCCACATGATCAGTTTTCACCCAATTAATAGATCACAACTTTGATCAATAGAAATATTGAGATTTAAAAAAAGAAAAAAAGCTGATCCGGAGGCCTGTACTGAGAATATTGAACTGATGTTTTGTGGCAAAATAAGGCAATCGGCGGGGTGAATAATCACAAAGCTTGAAAATGAGTTCTCAATACGTGACAGAACACCACGTGTTATCTCAACTGAGGCTCCAGGAAGATAGCTTGACGATGAAAATGTCCTCACTATTCTATCCTATTTTTCAACTGTTAGGATTCTCCGAGGGTCCTTCAAAACTTAATCTGTCTTTCGATGTGTCCATGGACATCTGTCTGTGTGTGTGCGTCCTCCGGTGTCTGCTGAGAGAATGGCTCCATGAAAACCTGCGACCGCAGGTGAGGCAGAGGTAGGGCCTTTCTCCCGTGTGCGTCCTCTGGTGTTTCGTCAGCGACTTGTACCGCGTGAAGGTCGCCCCGCATTCGTTGCAAATGTACTTCTCGGACTTGATGTGAACATTTTGCTCGTGTTCTTTCATGTTGCCCAGCTGCGAGAAGCCCTTGCCGCACACGGGGCAAAGGTGCGGCTTCTCTCCCGAGTGGGTCAACCCGTGAATATTCATATCCTGGCGGGAATAAAACCCCTTGGCGCAGATGATGCATTTGTATGGTCTCTCCCCCGTGTGGCTCCTCATGTGCCTTTTGAGTCCTTCGGAGCGGGAGAAGCGGCTCTCGCACAGGGTGCACCGGAAAGGTTTCTCTCCCGTGTGGGAGCGGAAGTGCCGACGGAGCTCCGAGGCTTTGAAGAAGCACATCCCGCAGTCAGCGCAGCAGTGAGGTTTCTCCGGCTGCTCCTCGTGCGTCTTCTCGTGTGCTTTGCAGTGGCCCGACTCGGAGAACCCTTTCCCGCAGACGGAGCAGGTGAAAGGCTTCTCCCCGGTGTGCATCCGCTTGTGACGGACGAGCTTGTTAAGTTTACTGAACGTCTTCATGCAGAACGAGCACTGGTGGGGCACCTTGGGTTTCTTCGAGTGGGTGCGCCTGTGCCTCTCGAGCTTCGACGGCCTGTTGAACACCTTCCCGCAGTCGGGACAGGGGTGCTGGTTAGTCCTGCTGTGGCAGTTCTGGTGTCGGATCAGCTTCTCTTGTTGCGTGAAACTCTTCTCGCAGTGCTGACACTGATGAAGAGTCTTGGGCTTCTTCGTGTGCACAGGCCTATGCCTCTCCAGCTTCGACGGTCTGTCGAACGCCTTGCCGCAGACGGAGCAAGGGTAACTCTTGTCTGATGCGCTGCTCTCTGGCCGTCTCTCGGTTGAGGCGGCGGTTGAGGCATCATTGGAATCCGATTCTGAGAGCTCCTTCACGACGACTCCTCCGGGACCTGAGGAACAGTCACGGCAAAAAGTTACCGACTAATATTACATTAGAGAGGAGGACCCAAGGAAAAATGATGAAAACACAGGGAAGCATCGACGCTTACTTTCCTCTGAAGACTCTGTTTTAGGGACAGACGCGGCGCCCGGGCCCATGACTGCAGCCTGTTCACACGCACAGACGCAAAAACAGACACAAACAGAGGGATTGGAAACTGACATAAGTATGGTAGAGCTGGAATTCAGTGTTGGACTTTCAAGATCTGTATAATATAGCTGAACGGCACTGGATTGTTGAGGAAGAAACTGATTTATCGTCAAATAGCAAATCCCTTAGATTTGTTTATTTTGTATTTATAAAATGCATACTGAAAAAAATCAACTTGTCCGTGTTGTATGGGGGGGACTATGTAATTGTGACATTTTCTAAATGACCACAAACCTAATTTGGTAATTCTGTACAGCAATGGCTATTTCAACAAGGTCCTAGGACACTGCAGGCTGTTTCTTCTTTTTTTTTTGCATGGCAGGGTTCAGCTGTGTGGGTCAGGTGGTGGTTTACTATCATTGACATGTAGCCCTGCTAGCTGACAACCAGAAAAGAATGTGGTGTGCTGGGTGATGAGGACCCCACAGAGGAGAACATGAAGCAGAACAATCCAGCTGTTACCTCGTATGGCGTGTTAATGCTACTTATGATAAACCAGGTGTTGAGAGACGCTTCTCCTTCTTTAACCGGCATCTCTGAAGCAGGGTTAAGATATCACAAAGGCCCATTGTTGGCTATTTTTATTGCACCATCACCTGGCGAGATAGACTATATTCGTATATCATTAATGTACCGACCAGCTATGTAACTTAGCTGTTCACAATGCTGACTTTTGAGGGATCATGCTGCGATGCAAACGGATTGGACGAGACGCGAGAGAGCGTTACAGAATACGCCTCAAATTGGAGAGTAAACAGTGATGATTCAGAAACATCTGGATATGATGGACGTGTAAACATGCAGTAAACATGTTTTTTAATTGAGTTTAGCATGACCCCGTGTCTTTACAGAGAACCCCCCGACTGTTGTGTGGTTAGCGCAAACTATTGTATTGCTTTAGTGGCTGTAAGTGGATTGTTTATCTGGGACACACATGCACACAAGTCAACGTTAGCTATCGGCTAACTTAGCCGAAGCTAACGTTGTTGTCGCGTTGGCTAGCATAGCAAAGGCGTACACGGTCGAGCAGGGCATATAAGATTGAGTCCCACCTCTTTAATAATCCTTAAAACTGAACGTCGGTCACATCTTTTCTCCGCAACGTTTTAAATTCAACCTACTTGACATTTCACGATAACTACTTCGCTACTGCGCTCAGCCTAGCAAACACTCGGAATCTCCGTGGTCAATTCACCCGTCACTGAAATTTTAGTGCACTCATATACTGACATTCGTGGTAACCTCGTTCAAACGGCCGAGATCGGGAGCGAGCGAGGGACTGTTCAAAGTTAGCGAAGGGATCGACGTGAAACAACTTCCGGTTTTCAAAATAATGTCACCAAAGCGTATACAAACTGCATATACGGAAATAAGATTAATTTAATTACATTCACAATAAGTATAACATGTTGAATGCATCTCGTGAGTTAAAGGGAAAATACAACTAAATTGAGCGTGAAGTGTATTAAGTCTTTGATTTGAGGGTTGCTGGAAAGATGATCAAATGAATATCGACGCTTTGTTGACATCTTATTTTGAAAACCAAAACGTGTCTCACGTCGAGCCCTCCGCTAACTTTGCAAAGTCCCTCGCTTACTCCCGTTTGAACGATTTTACCATGAATGTCAGTATATAGGTGCACTCAAATTTCAGAGTCTGCTGATTTGACCGCAGTCTAATCGCTGCAGTTTGCCGAACAAGCTGTAGCAGTGAGGTGTTGATGCCCGTTGCCCGATCCTTACACGATACCTTCAAATGCCACACGTAAATTTGGAAGTTAAATGGTTGTTATCGATTAATATTGTATTTTACTGCTCATGCGCCACGTAGGCGACCTGCTTTGTGCTGTGGTATCTAAATGATGAGACAATTATGTACAGTCTAACGTTTTATTTAAAAGAAAATGTGTCAACAAGGTGTGCATACTGTAAAGGATATCAAAACCCTTCACGTCATTTTAACAGCAAATAAACAGACATGCCCTCGTATACACACATATTTATAGGCCTACACCCCTTATTAGTAATAGCCTCAATATGTTGACGACTCAGAAACTCAGAACTCAGAAAGGTTAAACAGAAAGTAAAAATATATTTGTTTCAGTATGAAATTGCTTTTGACTCCATTACACAGTAAAAAAATATATAATGTTCACAACAGGTCTATATCTGAATAAGTCATTAGACATAGGGAAAACACAAGCTACTGATCACAACATGTTAAAAAGAGCATGACGTTTAATTGCATATCAAATGCAAATAAACTGCAAAATACAAAAACATGTGGAATTATATACATAAAGTACTCTCTTTTTTTATGCAACATGGATTCATTACAGCAGATGGCGTTGCATGCTGGCGTGTCTCAACCCTTCCCTCTGTGATAAGATGAGAAGTGTATTTTTTTTGTGTGGAGATTTTCCTTATGTTTTAAGAGAGCTTCCCTGAGAGAGCAGTTTATGTGAGCTTGTGACGACCCGTCAGACGAAATGTGCGATATAAGGCTCTACAAATAAACTTGACTTGACATGTGGACATCAAAGTCAAGTAAAATCTCCCTCAATTGCAGTAAGTCACGTGCACACATGTGCGTTTTACAAAATAAATATCTGAAATTTTACATAAAAATCAAGTCCAATTAAACAGCATTGTGAAAAAAAATTAGACCACAAGTTGCAAAGTTTCACAGCTTCTCTCTCTCTCTGCCTGTTGGTCTACTGAGAGGGAAAGCTGTGAGAAAAGGAAATAGAGTTCTGGATGCCCCACACTTCCAGGGCCTGGATCTTGAAATGTCCCTTGCAGAGTTGGGTGCTCTTGAATGTGTCACAAGGCTCTGAGAGCCCCCCCTCTAGGTCTTCCTGTAGGCAGAGTGCGTGGCCTCCATCACCACCTAAGAAAGGACAGACATCAGCACCACACACACACACTGTTAACTAGAACTTTTTATAACAAATAAATAAGACACCAACAATATGTTCCACTGGCGTACCGATTATGAGCTGACTGTCACTGCCTGCGATGAACATGGAGGCTTCCTGTTCCTTGGGTCTCCTCTGCTCTTTGGCCGTCATGGGCTCCTCTGATGGGGCGGTGAAGGGGATCGTCAGGTAGCTGGGGTCCTGGGGGGTTCCGGCGGGACAGGTCAGAGTCGGGGTGGGGATGGGGGAGCAGCCACCGTTGGACACCGGAGAGGAGGCCAAGCCGGCGTTTCGAGCCTGCTGAGGGGAAGCTGCTCTGGTCATTATGTTGACCATAGCCTGCTGGTAGCGCTCCATGTTGGGACGCAGCTGAGGGAGTGAGCAAACTTGTGGTTTATTGAACGATAATGAAGAAAGTTGCCACAAAAAAAAAAAGCAGACTTAAAGCATGTCGCAGCAAACCCTGTGATGTGACGAGTTGATCTCAAGAAGAAGAAGAAAGCAGGAGTATGTCTCACCGTAAAAACAAAACATTCCCCGGTTCCAAAATACGTGAGTCCCTCAGAGTCGTGCTTTTTCCTTTCTATCACATCTGTTGACAGGAAGGCACCAAAGACCTGAGAAATGACAATTATTTCAGCACAAAATGTAAAAACTAAACTAAACTAATAATTATCAGTAGTGGCTTTAAGACACATTGGGTTCAAATCTATTAAATAAAAAAGAAAAGCATATGCAGCTAAATATCCCAATATTCATTATCTAATGTTACCTCTTCACACATAGTTTTGATAATTAAGACCGCTGGTTCGTGTCCCTCCACATGTGAATAGAATCTACACGAGAGAGAGAAAAAACAGGATTTATTGTTCTTTTTAATATCCATGTCCTTATACACATTTTAACAGACAGTTCAGAACTAGTTGTTTCAATTTAAGGTGTTTTTTTCGTAAACAGTGTGAACTAAACTGTGAGTGGCTTGACTTTTACACTCAAAGCAAACATGTTGATAGTGAAAACACGCGGCCCCGTTCTGTTATGTAACTAGACCTGGGAATCTGCTTTTCACTGCTGGAACATGGTGTTCAGCAGTTATTGATCCATGATGACCTGCCCTCATTTAAAGGGACAGTTCACCCCAGAGTCAAAAATTCAAACCCGATATCTCCAAAACTAGGCAACTCACACCAAAACAATCTAGACTGACAAATACTACTACAGGTGAGAGGAAAGATATATACTTTTGATTATGGGGTGAACTGTCCCTTTAATAGTATGAGGAGACAGAATTAAAGGACATGTAGGCTTTTTATATGTGAAAGGCTTCTAGCCATAATTCATCAGTTCTTTGTTTCGCAGATGGTTGTCGAACGAAGGTGGCTTACGAAGCGAGGCTTCTTCCGTGTTCCGCCTTGCTAAACAGCCGGATGGGGCTGAAAAGGGAGAAGCGCTCAGGTATCCAGGCCCACACCACTCTCATCTCG
The DNA here is from genome assembly GCF_023349555.1 of Cebidichthys violaceus. Lineage (NCBI taxonomy): Eukaryota > Metazoa > Chordata > Actinopteri > Perciformes > Stichaeidae > Cebidichthys > Cebidichthys violaceus. The sequence goes on from NW_027176594.1 coordinate 16,137,412, forward strand.
GTCCCAGTCACGACACTGGAGGCAAAGTTGCTGAAGTTCACCGTCTCGACCGACTGCCTTTAGGAACATAGAAATGACGAGAATATGAAATTGAAATAAGATAAATGTCAGCAATTACCCATCATGAAAATTCCTTATACTTATTATGATTCCTTCACTGTTCTATATCAAACTTCTGCGCTGACCCACCTCTTCTGGTGCGTGCCGACACCTTTTTGCATGAGGGCGTCCTTGTTGGCGTTGAACAGGAGGTTGAGCTCCCGCCGCGTGGCCATCGGGATCATGAAGGCCCTCTCCAGAAGGTTCTCAGCCGTGCAGTGGCGAGCCACGCTCTGCACGAACCTCTTCATGTCCGTACGGAAGTCCTCCACGTCCGCCACTCTGGATGACACCGATACCTTGTAGAGGCTGAGCAAAGCCAGCGCCACCCTGTAAGCAAGGAACAACACGGTTACGGTGTCGCTCCGGAAGTAACGGCCATGCCGTGAGAAACCACACACTCAGATTTAAGTTTCCACGTGAGGAAGCAACAAACCTGTAGAGGACCTTGTAGCCCTCCAATATGTAGACATCCAGCACTCTGATGGCGTATGTGAAGGGAAGGTCGGCGAATATCCACATGATCCAGTCGGAGTAGAACTCAAAGAGGTTCTGGTGAGAGCTGGCGATCAGCTTGCGGATGCCCCTGCAGCACCTGTTGGCGAGGTCCCCGAAGGTCATGCAGGAGGCCCGGTAGGTGAGGAAGGTCTGGTCGATGTAGCGCTTGTTGGGGTCGTCGTAGCAGATGAGCCGGGACACGCTGTGGAAACACTCGGCTTCGTCCTCGCTGAAGTGGAGGAGGAGGGAGACCAGTTCTGGCAGGATGGGGCAGAAGTTCATGTCCGGGAAGCATTTGCCGAGGCAAATGAGGATCTTTTTCACGGAGTTCAGGCCTGCTTTGTTGAGACAGTATCTGGATAAGAGAAGACGTAGAAGAAGATTCACTTGAGGAGACTTTCATTTAAAAGCACACATGATAATTCAACATTTAAAGCACAACATCTTGCGTCACATCTTTTTTTCTGAGTACAAGGCAAGACATTTTCCCAAAATTGTATATCCAACAATGGTCACTCAAAATTGTAACCAAATTAACTGACATGTTTAAAGCTACTAATTAACTTTCATTTTGTGTTGATTTTGGCGGTCCGCGTGGACGAAAGTGGGAGTGTTACCGAATCCCAAAGTCCCTTTAGAAAACCTTTCATTTTACTGCAGCAGGTTTTGACAGTCCGCCCCGCTCAGTTCTGGTTCTGGTTCTCCCGTGCCTCTCTTCCCTCCAATAATACGTTCTGGGTCTCCAGCAGCGTGGTTTCGGCAGCGGCTCCCAGCGGGGACTGGAGGAGCAGAGAGGAGAAGCTCTGCTCCTGGAGGAGGAGGAGGAGGAGACGCTGTCGCCGGGCGGTGAGCTCTCCTCCTCTCGCCGGCGAGGAGAAGCCTTAGCTGCCTAAGGAGAAGCCAGATCCGGGTCTGTCTGTGGCGGGCTGGTCGCTGCCAGAGACCCCGAAGGTATCTGAGCTGAAGGAGTTCCTGGTGAACCTGCGTGATTTAATCTGAGTTTTGCGCGATATCCCACCCGGTGTCATCGATGATAAGCATTAACAGCCAATCTTAATCTTAAACATGATGAGGACACTTTACAGGTTTGTTCTCTTGCTAGTTTAATCTTCATATATTTTTTAGGTAACAACTACAGTGTACATGTTTTTATACAGCACCATGTCTATGACACATGACCCAACATTGTCCCACCAAAGTACCTGGGTATCTCTCCTGCCTCCATGTACTCTGGGACCGGATGGGTGCTGATTTTCTGTTCTCCAAAGTGCTGCTTGGTCACTTCATAGTGGACATTTCTGTCTGGAGTGATGCACCTGCTGCAGATTTAACATCAATTGCATTTGGATTTAGATGAAAAAGCACCCACCGATTTTGCAAAAAGTCTCATCAGTCATAATTCATAGAAAATTCAATGCGACAATCTTAACCTTGAATTGATGCTGTGGATGATGTGGTAGTAAGCTTTGGCCCTCAGTGTGTGCGGCGTGGCCCAGAATCCCTCTCGGCCCATGGTTTTCAGCTGCTGGTGGTCACTCTGCAGGATCTGCTGGTACCGTGTTGCAGCTTCGGGGTCGATCTTCTCCCAGTCCACAAACTGCCCATACTTCATCCCCGAGCTGGAGTTGATCTCCCAGTTGTCCGACTCAGAGATGGTCATCATGAACACTGGCTTGAGATTGCCTTTACTGCCTGAGCAAAGTATGCACACATATATATTTAAGTTTTATTTTATGCAAATAGACCTTGGGAGAGGAACACATGCGATTATTTCAGTACCATTATGTTCTCTTGCTTGTGAGTGCTTGCTTCGTTTGGACTTGGACTTCTTAGAGCTGACTGGAACACCGGCCCCATCCCCTTCTCTCTTTTCCTTTTTGTTCACTTGATACTGGATTAGGGAGCTCGCCCTCTGCCTCAGCGGACTGGACCGTGAGACGTTTCCCACGTTGTAATCGGAGTTAAGCTCTGTCGTCTCACAGCTGTAAAAGGACCTGGAGTGCAGTAGAATCAGCATTAACTTAATAAGTATGCCCATTTTTTTCTTGTTTTTTCCCACAACATTAAAACCAAAACCCACACAAATTAAAAGTAAGACACATGTCTGTTGAATGATCAGAAGAAAAACAGCACATGTGAAAACATACCTGGAGCGAGGCCTTAGAAAGGTCTCCACTGTCTGCGTCTGCACGCCGTACTCTTTGCTGTCCTCCGGACTGTAGTAGGAGTGAGACCTTTGCCGGCCTCTGCCCTCTGCCACGGAGCCCAGGTCTTGGTCGGACGATGCGCACATTGTGATGGAATTCATGTTGCCGCAGTTGGAGAACTCCGGCGTTCTTGAAACGTCGATCATCGTCTCAAGTCTTGTCCCTCCACGTGATGCGATCTGGAGAGTTAAACGTGTCACTAAGCTGCCCGTTCTGAGGGCCGGGGCCTTATATAGGCCTGTGGGCATGCGGCCATGTGAGACAGGTATGGTGGTAGGGCTTGTTTGTGGTGACTCCAGCCGTTGAAAGTTGAAAAAAAACAAACAGTTGTGCTGACTTTCCTGTTTTAACATTGGCAATGTGCAGTGTCTCATTCTGAGAAGTAATTAGTTTGACTGGAATGTATTCTCGGTACCACTAAAATCAGAAGCATCATAGAAGGAATAAAAACTTCCAGATCACATTACATAACATGACATAACACACTTTACATCCACTCACACCTCAAGAGATTTTTCATCGCTGTTGCAGTTATTATGAGCATTTGTTTATAGGGAAACCTGTCAAAGAATTCAATATTCATAATAAGGTCATCAGAAACAGGAGTGTAATCATGTTCCTTTCTCTGAAACCGCCGTGTGCACAGCAGAGAAATGTCAAATGAGTATATTCCAAGAAGTCCTCCAAAGGTTATTATTCTACACAACAGATGTGTGTTTTGATCAAAACACAACTACTGTTTGGTCATGAAACATAAAACCTTGACAAGCACTTATCTCATATGTGGGCGCCGCATGTAACCGAGTTGAAAAACAAACTCATGTCTTTGGTCCTTCATGTTAATTTCCATGAAGGCTGGCATACTACCAAGTCATGCTTGTATTATTTAGGGTCAATGTAAGGGAATGAAAGCAGTTAAAGCACACATGTCATTCAGCCTGCATACTATTCAGTCTATGGAGACATATATTGTGACAAGGACCGTACAGTTTACATCTCTTTAGGTCCATATAAACATTGTACAGACTTTACAAGGAAGAGAGGGTGGTGGTGGTGGGGGCAGGTTGTATTTGGGTACCAGCAGCAAAAGAAATGTGGCAAACTACACAAGGAGAAGAAATAAGGAGAGGGTTTTAATGTGCAACACAAAAAACAGTGTAAAAAGCAAAACATCTACTTTTCATAAACAGGTTCATAATAAACCTCTCAGCATTCCATTCATTTGTGGGAAGAAAACTAAATGCAATTCTTTTATTATTTCTTTTGAGATTATTATTTAAGATATAAGATATCGTTTTAGTAAAAACTCAATTGCAGTTGAGATGCAGAACAGAAATCACAAATAACATCAATTTAGTCTCCGATGCAAACTAGAGGAGAGAGGGGCATCTCTTCACACTTTGTGCTTTCACTTCAATTTCTCGGTCTAGTACATTGCAGTCAATCATTTTTTCTATTGATCTAAATAATACATTCTAAGGTCCACTTGTATGATCATAAGATTTCTCACTCAATATGGAGTTATAAATGGGAAAGCACAGGAAGTGCATTTGTGATAAGATGATGTTGAAATTAGATGCATGCAAAAGGTTTTTTCTCTGCAATAATAATTTCATTTGATCGCCACCCCGAATATTCTTTTTGATGGTTTCTAGGCCTTCAACCACAAGGCTGAATGCACTGTTTAGGAGTGCCTATAATCCAAATGTGCTTTTCTGATTGCATACTGTCCAGGATGATGACAAAAAAAGCCTATTCTATCTCTAGATCAAACCTCTTCTGTAAAAGAGACACGTATTCATAGAGATCAGTTTCAAGATCGCCCCTTCAATACGGGACAGGTTAGGGCCTTGCCATCTCCCTGCCTACTACTAATACAAAAGAGTGTCTATCGTTTTGTTTTCTGTATATTTCTATAATTTGTTTTCATCATTTCCCTTCTAGACATCATGGAGAGCATCATGTGGTTATACTTTGCATGTGTCACTTGTGAGTGTATTGGCTTCTTGCTCAGGTGTTTAAACAGGAGTCCAATCTAATAAATGATTATTAATAACAGCTAGTATGTTGATTGATCCAGACAAATAGGAATCTTCATTGAGGTCTTGTGTTGGCAGTGTGTTTGCTCAGAATAAAAACTAGCAGCTTACAGATCAACTCTGTAATATACAATTATATAGAGAGAAACAACACACTGTCAAAACTGGTCAAAGAATGTAATGAGGGAGGTTTAAAAACACTTGAATTTTAATCAGTTATACGATCATTAAAATGTAATGTATAAAAGCCTCTACGTCACAAACTTTCCAGAAACATAAAAAAAAAGAGATTGTAGTGTTAGAAGTTTTGTTAAAATGTGATTTTGAATACAAAAATTGGCTTTTGAAGTTTTTTAGAATTTCATCGACTATACTGTGTTATTGGAGGATAAGACTTACCCATGGTTTCACTTCACCTTGTGGAACAACAGAACAATTACAATCAATAGGGAAACCTCAATCAGTCAAAATTGGTAGAAGATACAATTATCTTTGTTGGTGAACAATTTTCACACATTACAATTTTGGCAAAATATGAATAGTTGACTAGGTATTATAACAATAAAATCAAATTTAGTATAGACATCACATTTATCCATGTAAATGGAAAATCAGAACCGCTCGCTAACCCTTGGTTTTAAAAAAATCAAATACAGATTTTGTTTTCAACCAATATTGCTACACACCAACTAATACAAATCACTCTACCCTCTATTTGTATTATTGATGGCTCTCAGAATAGGCTATACATGATGTGTGATTTGCTATGTTTGGGATTGTACATATATCTAGCTGAGGATTTATACATTGATTGCTGAAATGTGATGATGTAATTAAATAAGTAAGTATATATAGTTATATTTTTGACATTTACTATCTTTATTAATTGTCAACATGGCCTTGCCGTTTTACATATTTCCATATTGCTCCACATCATCCATTTGCAAAGTACTGATTTGCTCTAAATAAAGTTTTATTTTTTTAAATTTTAAGATTGTTCCTCGCAGCGTGCCGTCGTGACGTCACACCCAAACAAGAGACAGATTGTTGTTGATTACTGCCTGGTGGTTCAAACTAACTGGATTTTCTCTTCATAGCTAACTTTGATCGTAATGTCTCAGGACCCGTGGTAAGCAATGTGTTCTCAGGCTACCGTAAATGATCTCAACTGTATTATTAACTACAGTAAATGGTGTTACTAACGCTAACAACTTAGCTACTCTTTCTGTATCCTTATCCTCTGCTAGCTAAAGTGGTAGCTAGCTAGCTCTTCCCTGTTGAGATGAACGTTGAACAAATACAATACTTGCACTTTAATAAGCCATGTAGATGATCTCTGTAAGTTGTAACTTGTAACATTAGTATAGCGGTCACGGATCAGACCCATGACATTCGTGTTTTTTAAGCGATATGCTCGATATTGTATTTCAGACTGAAGCTAACGTCAACAGAATCAGGAAAGAGGAAAAAGGCAATGCTAAAAATGTCACATGATGAATGCAGCTATGTATTGGGCTTATTCTCTGACGTTTTACCCTATAATACACAACTTTAATGACAAAAACGTACATTAGCATTCGCGCTGTATTGAATAATGCAGTCAGTGGATTTGCAACAACATTCTAAAAGTCCAGCATCAAAAACGAGTCTGAGCACTGAACACTATGAGCTAGATTATAGCCAAACTAGCTAGTATTTACTGCACTTTATTGTATTCCTGAAATACATACATGTTTTGTAGGTTGCACAACGTTAGGAAACAGACAAGTCAATTGTCTTCACCCTGTACAAATCCAATGCTCAGTGACTGACCGTTTAGTTTTGTATATCACACATCAACCACTTAACTTATGTGGCTCCTTAATGTATCTGAGCCAACTGTTTGACACAAGGCAGTAATTCAATATTTAATGTGCAGATGTCGGCCATATAATCTGCCCTGAGAATTGTTTTTGTTGCTGTTGTTTACATTCCTTATGATGCAATTTAAAAAAAAAAAAAAAAAAAGCACTACAGGATTGTGCTACTGTTTTGTTTTGTTTGTCATGTGTGTTTTTTTGTGTTGCATCTGAATTTCGTTGTGGATCCCTGTGTTGCATCATGACAGTAAATGAACCCTGAATCCCTTTAATGACATCTCTATCCCGTTCACTGATCTGCAGGTTACAGAATTATGACGCCACCTGTCGCTTGGCACAGGAAACGGCAGAAAACATTCATGAGCGCAACAGGCAGCAGAGAACAGGGGGGAACCCTGCAAAGGTGAGGCGTTACCTTCACAAAGTGCCGTCGCCTACACACTTTTCTCTGGTAGCCAGTCGGTGTGACTGTCTTCTCTCTTTTCAGATCAACATGACGCTGCGGGCATCACTGCAGAAGCTCAAACAGAATATTTCCCAGCTTAAAGAGGGCTTGTTGCGAGCATCATCAAGTCGGCGCTTGTATCCTTTCTTCTGAGAATTTTCAGAGTTTTGGAATTCATGAGGTTGAGATTACATCTTGTGCTAGAGAGGGTCTCCCTGGCTTGCAGTAGCAGTTGTCTTCCTATAGAGGGCAGTAGAGTGTTATGAAAAGGTCTGCCCGACCGTCTCAAATAGAACGGCTTCTGTGTTCATGGGTTCATTCCAAACTGGCCCAAAGAAAAGTGTCAGGAGCATCCAAGGAGGCTTAAGGGATGATGACCTTAACATGGCTCCATCAGAATGCAGTCAGAAGCCGATAGGAGGCAGAACCTCATCGACGACCTGCTAACCAGAGAGAAGCAGCTCAATGCCACCTTCAAGGGAGAGTTCACGGAGCCTGAATCTTCAAGGTATTTAACATTCAAGTAGATTATGCTGTCCTAAATGAGAGGCCCTCAAACAGAAGTGGAAAGTTTTAGTTCTCTAACTTAGTTGCAAGGCTGCAGGTCTCTCTCTCTCTCACTCACACTCACACACACACACACACACACACACACACACACATACATATCACATTTAATTCAATAAGTAAACGCTTCCAAATCAAAATTGACTAGGTTATGGGTCAATAAATTTGGTCAACACATGTCTGTCTCTCGTTCCCTCTCAGTTTCCTTGTTGTCTGTTTTCACACTCGTAGCTTTGTCGGGTGGCTGGAAGTCTCTGTCGCACTGGAGAGCGTTTATGCTTTGGTTCGTTTACAGTTTCTTCGTGAACTTCACAATAACAATAATTGTGGCGAACAAAATAAGCATTGATAAGGAAAAGAAAATCCTCCGTTTTGTGTCCGTCGCCCTCCTCAAAGCCGCAAACAGGGACTTTCAAACATCCCCTCCCTAGAGCTCATAATGCCGCTGGACAGCTTGCTTCTTCCGCATGTAGGCAGTAGTAGAATAATGAAATGCATAATTCAACAGCTGCTAATGTAGACAACAAGGTCAGCAACGCCTGTCATCCGTTATCCATGTTGAATCAACCACTGGTAGTCGATCGGTACTCAAGGCTGTTGTTGTTGGTTTTCTTCCGGCGACGTGACGAATCAGGGAAGGACACGTCTTGACTGCTAAGACCCAATCAAGTAGCGAACGCGGGTCTCTACGTCATCGTTTTTAAAGTTCTGCTGGTCGGTTCGGCCCGTCCACACTACAACGCAACCCTTTAGTTTCCAAACTAAAAGCGTTTTCAAACATCTCAGTATAAGGGGTTCTACAATGCCGAAGTAGTGTGGACGCTAAGCGTAAACCTAGCAAAAGATACGCATGTTAAATCTAAAACATAGTAGTTTGGACGTAGCCTAAGACAATTAAATCATTAGATCCACATTTCAATGGTTTGGGAGAGTCTCAACATATCTTTGACCAACGTGGTACTTTTGTGGTGGCCTTTTTTTTTTTCCAAGCACACTTTTATTTTGAAAATAATTCTGGGACAGCCAGCTTGTTGCTGAAGTAGTTCAAGAAAATTGTGGGTTATTTCTCCACCCTGAGTCTCCGTCAGTCAGTGTCAGAGTGCTGGACGCCCAATTAAAAATAATGAATCCTCATTCTCTTGTCTATGTCCTTGACCAGAGAGGTCATAGGCTCCGTTCCCCGCTTTGATGGGACGTCACCGGTCACTGACTCTCTGCGAGAGTCTTTGTACATCCGGTACGACCCATGTGCCGTGACCTCTCCCTGTGCTATCACTCGGAAGGAAGTCCGTCTGTCTGCCATTTCGACAGGCCGCTTAACTTCACGCCTAATTCTTTTTCATTAAGAGAAATATCTCGCTTCGCCCTGCTGATCACACCTCCTGAGATGGGCTCTCACACACACACACACACACACACACACACACACACACACACATCTTGATGAACAAAGATGGAAGGAGCGGGTTTACAGTTTCTAACCCTCCGCTGAGCATTAGTTCTAGTACTTGTGGAGTGAATCAAAGAGCGGCAGGCCACAGCTTGTATCCTCTTCATTGAGTCAATGTGACAGCAGTCGTTACTTTGTGTAATGTCTGACCCGGTCTGGCCCAGGTGTGATATTTGTTTGGACAGGAAGAGGAAACGGTGTCACGTTGTTTGAATCCCGCCAGCTTTTCACGTCTGTCTTGTAAATGTGTGTCTTGGAGATGCTGTCTGTACATCGTACAGGACAGCGGGTCTACTCTGTGTGAGGACTTTTGAGACTTTTAGCTGAAACAAGCGTTGAATGAAACAAAGCGTCACCGTTCCATCAGATCAGTAGAACCAGATTAGAAAAGCCCTTTTTCAATTGACGCCTTGACGATAAGGCTGCCTTTCCCGGATAACTCTCACAAGCTTTTTGGTTTTTGGGATTGATCTACTTGGCGGCGCTTTGCACGCGCTTTCATCTTTTTTTTTTAACAGACCACACACCCAATTACATAAAAGGCCCAGTAAAAAAAAAGAAGAAATCTCAAATGACATTTGCTAATAAATTAGCTCGGCAAACTGCAATCATGTGGTCGTATGTTTTTTAGTTGTTTTTTTCAAAGTTTGCTCAGTCAGACCGAACTTTAATGGTGATATGTGGTAGGTGATTTGGATTTGTGGGTAGGACACTTTCCCACTGTGTGGTCTCCGAGGACAGAGTGAGTGAGGGAGGGGGTGGATTGGCCATGCTTGGATAATCTAAGCCGCTCTTTTTTTTTTTCTTTTTTTTTTGTGAGAACTTTGGGCAGAAGAAAAGGTATAGAGGCTACAGAGGAGACTTTAATCTATCCCTGAAACAATACATTCTCAGCATCTCCATTTCAGACTAAGCAAAAGAAGCACATGGCGCCTACATTTGAAGGCTCAGTTCGCCCTGTCACCCACCTCTCCATCATTGTTCACTAACCTTTTTTCCTTTGCATCTGATCGCACTGGAAATAGTTGCAATTAGTTAAATCCCCCCTGTCCGAGTCATTCAAGTCAGGACCCGGGTGCTCGGGCCCCGGTGGCGGCAGTCTAGGGCCTCGCGGCTGCCAAGAGATGTGCCCGACTGATTTCGCCGCTCCCCCGCCGGCTGGTTAATTGGATCTTCACACACTGGGCACTTTTTCTGGAGGAAGTGGCTGGCTGGCACACGGTCTCATAGTAATCAAACATGTCAGAGAGATTGGACCAAATGCCTTGTCTCACCTACTCCCCTGATGGTGTCGAGCCTCAGCTAGCTAGCGTTGTGGATGGTCGGACGATGCTTTGCACTGTGAGGTGTACAAGTTGTATGGGAGATAAAAGTATGTGGAGAAAGAGATTCACTGGAACAGCTTTCACTGTTTGCATTTGAAAGATTGGGTTTAAATGTGCCAATAACAGACGGACTTATGTTTCGCTGGAAAACCCGCAGCAACACAGTCAGTAGTGGCTCACATGTGGCTCTGGTCACTTTTCCCGAGCTTAACCAGCAGACGACTTGCCCTCAGCGTACGCGGTTAAATCCGACCTCACGCAGAGATTGTGAACCCGTCACAGCAAGACGGGCGAAAGCTGAAACACAGCTTTAAGCTATTAGCAGAAGAATAGCGTTTTAAAGCACACAGCGGTGTTCAGCACAGCATAGTACCGTACGGAGAGCTCTCTCTCCGGTCTGTCACTTCGTCAGGGCCAAACCTCCCCAGCAGTCCACAGTCCTGTGAAAGATTAACGCTGCGCTAGCTAACCTGGTACTTTTCAATCAGTCAAGAAACTTAAAAGACAAAGTGGGTAAATACTCTCCCCTGTGATCTAAAGGGTTTCGTCGTCATAAAATGTTCGAAAGGGTAAAGTATTGGAAAAGGGAACATGCCTTGTACAGATGTGTTTGCTGCAAGAGGTTGTACAGATGTGCATTGCACTCCTATCCGTACCAGGCCTGTTGACCGTGTTTACTTATGCAGCTAAAAGTCACTCATGCACGATGAGTGTTTCAGACTTGTGTGCTGGAGTGGTGATTGTCGTCAAAATAAAGAGCATTTTGCCATTTACTCTCAGATGTATTGCACTGTTGGGTGATTTGTCTGTGTTAGTTTTACAGCCGCTGCTCTGCTTTTTTTTTTTTTTTTTGTAGGAATAGTAATTTCATAAGCTCCAGAACTAATTAGATGAAAAATAAAAATCTTTTATTTAACCTAAAAAAGTGCCGTGTAACATTTTTGCAAACTACGTATTGTTATGACGACGTCCTACAGGTCGACGTTGATGGGCGCAGGAACGAGCGGCGGCGTTGCGGCCAACCCCTGGCTGGTCAACGAATCAGAGGAGACCAGAGGGCTGAGCTTTGGCGAGATCAAACAGCAGCAACAACGAATCATCGAAGGTAACGAGCAGCAAATGGACTGCGCTTGTTTAGCGCTCTTCTACCTCTAAAAGCCAGAATAAGCTCCACTGCGTTATCGAGCAACCACTGTATCAAGTATTTTTATACTTATAAGTCAGTTTAGTTGGCATCAGGACCAAATATGGGCATTGCAACCGCCCATAGCATTAACAATTTCCTGCATCAATAATTGTAACTCATACTTGTCCTTATTTATACCTCTCTAACAAGAATGCATCATGAACATATGTAACATCTCTTAATGTGTGTGAAAATATTATATTGCAAAAAAAAAAAAGAATATTGCACAATAAAGGCATTTGAGAGTATTTTACGTCGTAATATGTATTAAACTAGTACTGGCTCTGCTGGTGTACGCTAGCATATAAAAAGATGATCATAATTCCCATCTAGAAGACATATTGAAAGCCCCCCCCCCCCGCCTGCTTTCTCCCCGGTTTTCCCGAATGGCTCTGACGTGACTTGACATCAGTCCCCCTGACTCCGAGTGACACTTCGTTGCTACGTCTCCATCGCGGCTCTGGTTCTTGTCAATGTGGGATCCCAGATTCCTCTTAAGACGGTGGGAACCGAACCACATGGAGGTTGTTCTGGTCCCCTGTGGGGATTTCTGGTGGAGCTGGGTAATGGCGAGCGCCTGAACCTGCGGTCATAAAAAAAAAAAAAAAAAAGAATTCCAGTGGAAGAGAGCATGTCAAACTGGGGAGGCCAGGACTTTTCTTTGCTTTTGGCTTCACTGTTTTTGCTCTCCACCTTGGCCCGCCGCAGTTATAATAACAGGAGCAGGGCTGAGTGGGGTAAAGTGCTGAATGACTCACATGAGGCACTGTGAGCTGAGCTGGACCCCAACAGCCTGTCATTCCTATTTCTCAAATAGTTGCCTCATCATATCACAAGTGCAGTATGCTGTTATTATATTGCTCCCTTCTGTCAATTTGCTTTTTCAAACGTTTACTTTATCGTCTGTCCTACCCCACCGCTAAATTTGACGTTGCATTGATTTAATTTTTCCTCCGAGTCCTTTTTCTCTTCTTTCTCTCTCTCTCTCTCTCTCTCTCTCTCTCTCTCTCTCTCGCTTGCTTCTCTTTCTTCGTCTTTTGCTCAAGTGTGATACAAAGTTTCTATTTTCTGTCCCTTTTCTCTTCCCAGTCCAGGATGCGGGCTTGGATGCGCTAGCAGCCGTCATCAGCAGACAGAAGATAATGGGCCAGGAGATTGGCAATGAGCTGGAAGAACAGAATGGTAAAGTTTAACTTGCACGTGCGTCTGTTCATATTCATCTCCCAAAAACAAAAATTCCATACACATTACACACCGCTGTGTGAATCAGACATTCTTGTTCTGCGACGGAATGGCTCGCCTCATGTAACTTGCTGGACGGCGATACTCCCTCACACCACCGCAACACGGATATAGTTAGGACCAAGCGCGCACACACACACGCACACACACACACACACACACACACACGCACACGCACACGCACACGCACACACACGCACGCACACATACACACACACACACACACACACACACACACACACACACACACACACAACCTCACACTTTCATTGTCAGAGCAGCTGACCTCACATTCAGGTCAAGAGCCGTTTAACCTGTGTCGTATATGTCCCATAGAGAATCTCCATGTTGCTTTAAATGCATTAAAAAATGTTCTGGAATCAGATCTGCTCAGAGATAATGGTGCTTTTGGGTTATTTCTGGCTAAATGCCTCTCTTCAGTCCATAAATAGCTTCCATCACAAGTAGATCGTGCCGCACATTAACGGAGTACATTTCCCCAGACTGCTTTTTTTTCTTTTCTTTTTTTTTACGCTCAGACAGGCGGCACTCGAGACGTGAGACTTTTGGGACGATCATCTGTCAACCGGTGAACAATTAGATCTTTTAATGCATCTCGCTCTCAGAAGAATACACCAGTTGATAGGCCGAGGCCCGAGAGTGTTACCTTACAAAGAGTATTCCTATCGCTGGAATTTTTTTTTTTTTTAATCTCTAATGTTTATAACAGCGAGCCAGAAACGTGCATTAGTCCGTCAGCTTCTTTTCTGACGATCGGGGTAAGGAACTTCACAGATCCGAAACTGCAGATCGATAAAAGGAAAGGAGAGGATGAATTAGCCCACACAGCAGTAATAAAGTAGTGGTGAGGCTGAGTGGCACTGTGGATGAGGGGCTGGTGTCTTTAGAGGGAACTCTAGACTTGATATTTCTCTATCAGCCTCAGGGCTTCAGTAATTAGTAGACTATGCCGCTATTCTGAGTTGTGTAGTTAGAAATCTCAACAGAGGGATTGTTAGGCTTTCTAAAACACATTCTAAGAGTGTTAACATCGACTTCAAATTAAATTTTCTTCATTTGCAGCAACCTCAGAGGAGATCCCTGACAAGCAGTTGTCTCGCACACCTACAGCACAGGCAGTTATTGTCTTTTTCTACCCAGCTTCCCAGCCTCCGGTTGGGAAAAGAAGGCGTTGTACTGTCCTATAATATCCTGTCTGAGCAGTCGTACCCAAACAAGCCCACGGGGTTGTATAACCGATTGATCTCGGCATGGAAACAAACGACCAGCCCTTGTGCTGGGAAGGAATGGCAGATGTTTCTGTCGACGCTGATGGGAGGATGGACGAGAAAGAGAGGGAGGGCGGATTGTTTTAGCCCCGCTCTCCCGTTACCGTATCGAACTAGACTCGGATCACTGCTCTAACGCCCCGACCGGCGTGTTTTTCTTCTCGTTCTTTCGGCTTGATGTCAGTGTTTCCAATAGTATGAACCTGAACGGGCGATGCGAGAGCCGTAACTGGGAATTCCACCAATTCCACTGCAAGTAAGCGAGAGAAGGCAAATAGCTGTGGCCCTGGAAACAATGGCTTCTTACTGCTCCCGTGTTTAGAGCCCACATGACTCTTCAATATAAATTTGATGGGAACTCAACTCTTTTTTTTTTTTTTTCTTTTTTTTTTCTTTCTGTAATGGCCCAAAACATCTAAGCCACCTGTGGGTATTGTAATCTGCTCCATTTGGTGAAATCCAAACCGTACAAATTTGGAGAAGCCCTCACTAAAAAAGGAAAGCCTATTTTAGTGTTTTGCGATTATGATAAATCCATACTTGGATATATACACAGCGTTTTGTTTATTAGAAAAAATATTTGGGGCGCATGCAGTGTAACCGGTCCCTGTGTTCACGCAGACTGTTGATAAAGTGTAGACATAGAGTTTCCTTACAGTCTGTCCACAATTTATGGCCAAACTTCAGGATCATGAGGCCTGCTGACACCAGGCAATGATTCACAGGGCCGTCAAGGCTCTGGCCTTCCACTTCTTTCCTTTTGGGGGACCTTTGCTGCCCCTCTTTCTCTCATCTCACTCCCTGTTCTCCCTCCACTCATTTCAACAGTCCTTTATTTTATAAAGCTCTTTCCCGTTTCTTCCATCTCCGTGTCTCTTCTGCATCCTCCCATGCTGAGTTATGGGTTAGACGTCTTAGTTCCTTAGTGTTCCTCAGGATGGAGAGTGATATATCGCACATGTAGACGTGGAGCTAGTGACCGCTGGTGCGTTCCTTAAGCCTGATTTAGGGTTCTTTGGAGTAGACTCACAAGTTTTGATAAAGGAGGGCGACTAGCTTTGGACACACTTCTTGTATGTATTTGTTCCTGTGTTTCCAACAAGTTTTTCCTGACAAACTGAAAAGCCTGTCAGAATGCTGCACCCATGTGTAAGTAACGTTTCCTTTTTTTAACTCCGTTAGTGTTTAACTCTGCATGTTGTCAGTCGAACAGTGTGATCATCCCCTCACCGAATACGAAAATGGCAAACTAGAAACCAAAATGTAAAAAAAAAAAAAGTCAACCTTTATAGAAACGGAGCGCTGCGCGTCATGCTCTTAAAACCACGCCCACTCGAGGGAAGAACAACCGGCGCCACTTAAATGCAACTACGGGCTGAAACACTGACAAAACGTCTGTAGCTAGCTAAAAACATCAGAATTTAGCATGTCAAAGGATATTGTAGCACACTATGTCTACCAGGGATGCAGTCCGTAACTAAAATGGTAATGGACAAGTTAGCTATGTGTTAGCAAGTTACTGCAATTAGCTTCTGATGGATCCACATTCCATTATAGCACAAGTGTCATACTGTCAAAATGCTTTCGCTTAAATTACAGGAATAAAGTTAGCCTAAAACTGACATTTGGACCAAATGCTTTTCGCCCCAATCTTCCTGCTGATGCCTCGCTTCTTATTGCCTGTTTCCTCAGTTTTACAGTAAAAAAAATGTTTTCACCACACAGCAGATTTTAGGCATTTTTCTGTTGTTTGCCGGAGACACCTCCACCGCTTCACACAATAGCGATGAGCGGAGGATTGTTTTCCCCTCCGCTGTTGGCGGGACTTAAATGCGAGCTGTCTCTATTCCTACTGGGCATACCAAGTTACTGTGTAGTAGCACTGTTGCTATAGCAGTTGTATTTATTACATATAATTCAAGTGTAAAGAGAGTGCTGTGACTTCTCCATTGTATGCCTTCAGGCCATAAAGACGCAGCACTCGCTCCAGCTCTCTCCGGTAGTTAATCCAGTATGTGAGGAACGTGGCTTTTGTATTCTTAAGTTTTATATCCTTGTTATTACAGCATTAACTTTGCTTGGATTCAAACTATGTTTAAAGTGCGGTCTGTCCCAAGTACGTTTTTTCCTAATGTGAGACATTGAATCTCAATCGGTTCACGTTTTCTGCATTCAACAAAAACCAAAACTCTTCTTCTAGACGTGTGCTGAAATGAGTTGTTAATATTATTGCATGAGACAGCTTTGTAGGTGCAGCATTTCTTACTCATATTAAATGTCAAAATGGTCAATGTAAAAAGTAATGGGATAGTTTAATGTTTTCGGAGAGGCAGGGGAGATAGATTTAAGTTATAAAGCAGGGGAATGGCACGGCTCCTTGTTGATCTTGACAGTTGGCGCGTAACCTTGGCGTCCGACCGTCTTTCTGTCTCGCAGGGTTCCTTTTCCCCCTGATCACTGTACTGTAGCAGTGTTTTCCTATAAATAGATTAAGCTCTTTGTAGTTTGGCTCCTCAAGTTTAGCTCATGACCCAAGTGCAGTGGAGGTTGCAGTCATTTCCTTTTTCGGGAAACAAATCCGGCCGAGGTCGGCGAGGAAGATGACCCTTTTCAGAGGTTTAGTGATGAACCCAAAGCCCCCAGTTTCTCCCCGTCTGTCTCAACTGGGTCAGAATAGACGGAGATGTAGAAACGAGTAAGCAGACCGATTACCTCCTTCTCGGTCTGCTTTATGGCTCATAACATGAATCCGCTGCATGCTGAAGATTTTTCCAATTTTACTCGCCAGTCATAACAACAAGAGAAATTCAATCATGATTGTAAGTGAGTTAAATGATGTGCTGTCGTCCAGTTTTTTTATCTTCATATTTTTAACATGATGTTACCAAACGCCGTATATTTTCATTTCCAAATTAAATGTTGCAGAAAATAGTCTGCCGCATATACCAGCTGCTTGCATCAGCAGTAGTCTCCCTTCACACCCGAGAAAGATCAACATCAATTTCACTTTACTGGTGTTGATGTTTCTCAGATTGTGGCCTGGAACAATGACATCAGTCCACGTTTAAGTGACAGACAGTGGGCAGCTCGTTAAAAGTAGCGTTTTTTGGAACGGGGTGGCTGGAGTTCGAGGCAGTCAGAAGTTTAGAGGCTTCTTCTTGATTGGATCTGCGACGTGGTTCCATGTAGTGCAAAATCTCCCGTCTACTGTATCCATCTTCAGGTGTATCTCTGTACTCACGGCTCATCTAGACTTACTAGACCAATCGAATGAATAGATGATGAGTTCATCTGTTTTCCACCACCTCTCAGCGTGTCTGAAGTTCAACGGGAGTTTCCAGCTAAACTGAATCTGCTTCTCAGAGCTTGACACACACGGAGCACTCCAATGAATCAAGTCACTGCCATTTTATTCCGTGTGTTTGTCTCCACATCCAGACCTAATTTTGAAAAGACCCCCGACTGCTCTAGCAGATGTGTTCTAACATCAACTGTCACACATGATTCAGACTGCTTGGTATTACTCCTCCTATCTATACTGAGGACCCAGTAATAAACACAAAGTGTACAGTGTATCCGGCGCTGGTGACAAACACACCCTCATTTGGATTGAGACCTTCTGGAACACATTTTCGATGGATGCAAGAGATGTTTTTCTCTTCAGCACTGCAACAGGCCTGACCACATGTGCACTCTTTGTTTTGTCTGACTCTTGGAGAAAAGACACAGTAGCAGCATGAACCAAAAGGCTGAATCTTGTGTGGTCTCATATCAAGCCTTTTGCTTATTTTACAACTTTACCTTTCACTATTATGCAGAGGGATTTAGCGCAGAATTAACTTGTACCTTAAGTGGACAAAACTCTGTAAATACTAAAGCCTACCTGACAGAATAAAAATATTCTTCTCTTTGGAATGCTCTTACAAAATCCGGAATTCTGTGATCTCAGCTCAGGATGCACCAATACCAGTATAGTCATGTACTCGTAAAACTGTTCCGATACAACCGCACCCGATACCACTTCTTGCATCGTCGTGGTCACATGCAGCCACTCTCCCTGTAAGTCTGCACCGCATCAATTGAAGTGGTCTGACCTTTTTAAGATGGACCAGCTGTGGTCCTTTAAGTGACACACTTTTCTTATTTTCTTTTTAGCTGATAGCATTAATCGCTCAAAAGTCTTACTGTTGAATAATGGTTCATTATTAACATCCCTATTCCAAACTATTTGTATCAGGAAAACACAAAGTTAAACGTTAAACTGTCAGCAACAGCATCATGTTTATTAAATTTGTTACATCAGAAAGTGAAAAAAAATTGGATGAAAATAAAACATGTTTTTCAAAATTATTGTTAGCAAGTTAATGGTATTATTAAGTACTCATATATTTACATATATACAGTACTCGGTATTGGCAAGCACCTATTTGTAAGTACTTGTAAAAAGTGGCATCACTGCATCCCTAGTAAATGCATTGAAAAAGACAAGGTAGATTCAACATATATAAATGGATGTATGAATTTATTATCACCTTTTGCTATAGGGAATATAATGCAGTTACAGTTCTGCAACCAAGGATACACACGGTTACTGCAAAATAGCTTAATATCCATGTGCAATTCATTTTGCATTTATAATTCCATCCTCACACTTTTTGCTATCGCATATGAAAGTGGTGATTGACAGAGGATGACACATGCATACATAATGCCAAGTCGGGTCCCTAAAGCATATATAAAGACTTTTTTTTTTAGTAATGCCTCTATGGAATCAACTATCTTTATAATGCGTTCAAAATGTTTGCTACTACCCAGAGACTGACAATGGGAGCCTTTCATTACAAAAAATAGAAAATAAATGTAAGTACAGAGAAAAAATGGTTACTTTATTAAACCACAGTTGTTTCCATTATTATGCACTTCCCATTTATGTATTTAATGTCATTCATGGACCCCTTAAACAGAACATATGGCTGTTGCAGTGACCTTTTGGTAATGGGAGTGTTTTTAAAGCACTCTGTCCATTTATTCTCAAGATAAAAGTGCGCTACCTGCCAAGCGTCTTCTCTGTTAGTAAGCCAGCCGCTTAAGAAAGGCTTTGCTCCTATGATGGACTTCTTGCTAATAATTAGATCACTTATTTTGCGTCAGCAGAGCACATATAGGGCCGGGGCTGGACAGCACTAATGACTTCCAAATAAACAGTAGAGTTAGAGGAGAGAGGCACTCGCTGCTGCAGCACAGTGACATCAGCCACCAGAGAACGCTTGCTTCTGCTTTTAGAAACAGCCCGGTGAGCAAATAAACCACACTAATGATGGCACTGGGCAGAGAGTCGGCGTGGTTAGACTTGCCGATTGATTTATTGTTTGTTTGATTCGCTCTGTTGGAAGGTGAGGCTGGTAGTAGTGAGTAGTGCTTTCCAGACGCCAGGGAAATGCGGAGAGTCATGATGTGATGTTCAAAAAGAGTGTTGTCATCGGAGGAATGTCAAGCTTCCAATGAGCCGCGAAAGAGGGCAACATTTTGTGTGACCACCACCAGATCGGCTGACTGGTGTTTGACTTTGGGAATTATTGAGAACCATACATGATGGAGGGATAACACACCCACTCTGTAATGTTATTTGGTCTATTTTTACATCAGAAAATGCCAACTTCAGGCAACTATCCGATTTTTTTTTTTTTGCTTTATGCTACAATTTTGATATGTATGTAAAGCTGCAACTAAGTATTATTTGCATAATTTGTATTCTAATTTTATTGATTAATTCATCATGTATTCTAAATATCCCCCCAAAAAAATTCCCATAACCAAGTAATTCAAGTCTAACATGGCATATACCAATATTTTATTTTGTCAAATCAAAAGTTCAAAAAACAAATACGTGGTATAACAAAAAGGACAAAAGCAAATCTTTCAAATACGTTGATATAGGTATGGATATGAACATTCACTTGATGCTGTGCCTTTAATCTCTCTTTTTCGTTTTGCCAGAAATTACACAACAGTAATTCAGCAAGTGCAGTTAGTGACAGTGTGGGCTCCATGATAACGTAGCTCTGACAGCTTGATGGACTAGCAGCGGGGGGGGGGGTGACTCCAGTCCCTCCATCCTATTCTGTTGAATCTCATTGTGTGGGGCATGTTTTGATTCCCCTCATTTCTCCGAGCACATATTGTGCTACATCCTGGACCTATCCACTGATAGCGATATTATAAAACCACTAGTTTGGTTGTCATTGATTTTCTGAGCCGTAGATTTGTTCTGGGATATTGCCAGATGGAACTACTTGGATTTAAGGAATGCATAAAGTTGTGTTTTAACCAGATTATTGTATATCTACTCAGTCCTACTCCAGAACGATAATCTATCTCATAGATGAAATTGTTTTCTATTTATACTCGTAGATTAAATCTGTTTTCAGAGGGTTTAAGATTCCCAAAAGACATCGGCTGTGGGATGGAAAGTTGGCCAAATGAAGATGCACCGCAAGTCACCAGGCCAAGCCTCCTGTGCCACGCATCCTAACCAGGGCACAATCAATCATGAGCCCTTGTGTCCTTATTTCTCTATCTATCCATCCTGGCATCCATCTCTGTCTAAGGCCTGTTGGTGTCAGACTGATAGAGTTGCGAAGAAGAGGGAGCTAACAATGAGATGAGGGACTTGGGTCACATCGACTACAGCCAAGTGATGAATAATCCAGTTTAGGAGCAGCAAGGAAATTAACATTTTTGGACGCCAAACAAAAACATCTTGAGACATTTCATCAATCACGCCTTCTTTTGTTTCCCTCAGTGGATTGATGTTCCCTTTTTATCACCCAGAAAGTGGGATTTTAGACTTTGGGTTTCTTTATTGTCTGGAAATGCAACCTGTTGTACCTTTTTTTTTAATGCCCCTGATTGGTTTCATGCGTCCTTTCTCCAGCGTTTCAGATGGAAGTCAGAAAACGTGAGCTTCTTAAGCGATTTCACTGGCTTTCATTGTGCAAAATTTCTTCATGGTCTTGTAATGGCACCACAATCAGTCACTGATCTGAATGTGAAAGTCTTTGGTGGATTGAGTGAAATATCCATACATAAAAAAAGTTGCCTAAATGTTTCCTTATGTGGTTTTTCTGACAGAAAGGCTCAGTGCCAGTAGCTTATTTTCCATCGCACACTCACTTCTGAAGAAATGTTATTCAGTGACAATGGAGAGAAGGTAGTGATACCTGGCGTTGATTATTAAGGCAACCTCATATGTTATAAGCATTAGGTCTAATTTCTTGACAGAGTTGTTGCTCGTGTAAAGCATTCCAAAGCAACATAAGTTGCACAACTGATATTTTCCGTGCCTGTATCATATTGGGGAAGCCATGTTAGCCGCGGAAGCAGCAGCAGCAATTTACAAGACCCCTATCTCAATCAAATGTTTTAACTTAGTTTTAAATATTGAGAAATTAATCTTTACATTTGATATTTTCAGAGCTGTGGTAGTTTAAATGTTTTGTGTTTCCAGTAAAATGTTTGTCTCTCAACAGAGGACTAGGAATTAATTCCTCATTCTTATGTCATTTGTTATTAATAGATGGGAACATATAGGAGGGTTTCGCACCAGGAGGTTTCCCTCCTTCATGCTTTCTGCTTTACAAGCTGCAAGCTTTGTTGCCGTATCATGGCTTTGATTTGTCTCGATCCATCTGGAACAAATGTGTGCTGGTGACAGTCGTAAGCAGGAAAGGCCCCACATTAAAAGGCCAGTGGCAGAAATTGTCAAGACTACAGGAATAGACAGCCGTCTGAGAATGGGGCAGTAGTCATAGCTAGTTTTGTGCCCAAAAAACATTTGTATTATTGATTCATTTATTGAACGGCACCAATGATATAAACAGCAGCTTAACAAGCAGGCGATTATCTTTGTTGTTTTTAACTTGAGAAATCTCTGATTTGACTTTGTTAAACTCACGTATTGCCTGTTTAGCACAACATTGGTTCCAACACACTCCTCTCACAAACAAGTTAAAATGTGGTTTGTCTTGCTGGCATGTTTTAAGCAAATAAGTTGGAGAAATGATAGCTTTGAATTTATTTATGCAGTAGGAGCATGGAAATAAAATAGGAGCAGAACAGACATTCCCATTCAAATCAATGTAGCAGGATGGTCAGAGCGGCGGCCATTTTTATGTGTACACTAACTTTGTATGAACTAAACTGACATACAACAAGTCGCTGACTCACTGAGGGGAGGTTTTGCGAAAAGGAGTAAACAACTAAACAACTTAATGCTTTATTCTCACACTCTTGATGAGTTACGACTTTGTTCGGCTCATTTCCAGTAACCAGTGTATCAATAAAGCATGGTGGAATTAACAAGACAGCTAGCTGTCAAGTTAGCTAGCTCGCTAATTCCACCATGCTTTAATTCTACTTAGGTTACAGAAAACTAGCTAAACAGCAGAGTGGTGGTCAGCAACAGCGCAGGAGGACAAGCTAACTAGCTAACTAGTTAGCCACCTGTCTCCCCGGCGAGCCCCATCAACACTTTACAGCCCCAGAGATGTGTGTTGTCACCATAACAACAAACAACAATCGCCATTTCCTTTTGAACCAATCAAATAATCTCAGAAAACAGTTCGATGACCGTTATTCTATTTCCATGAGTAGAAGATTCTCTTGCGGCATTACCTTCTCTTTTTTTATCCCTCACCTGCACACCCCCATATATTCACACACCACAGTCATTACGTATATAATGGAGACCGGCACCTAGAGAAGCCCAATTTTTACGGTATGACACAGGAATGAGGTGTGGTCGGTTCTGCTCAGCTCATCTGCAGACACGGATCACATCCAGATGTCCACCAACAGGCTCGTGCATAGACTGGGCGAGGTTGTTTCCCCTTCTACTCCCTACTCCATCCATCCTTCACAGCACGCACAGCCACCATGCTGGCAGCCGCAAGCTTTCTCACAAACTATCAGTTCTCCCAGAAAACACATACGCTAATAAGGAAGGGAAAAAAAGAAATCCAGGACGGTATGATTTCACCGTTTCTTTCCCACCACCATCCTTAAAAGCAGATGATGACACAACACTTGGAAACAAACACCTTTTGGACAGTGTGTGTGTTCTTTGAAGGGTTTGGTCTCATTACCATGTCTTTGGGTAATCCGTCTTTATAATACTGTCCAAGTGGACATTAGAGGGGGTTTAACTGGCATTATGGGTTTTATTGTGATGCTAATAATGTGATTCTGCAAACTTTATAATCTATTATATTAATGTATTAACCATGCATGATTGCATTCGTCATAAACAACTTAAGGTCAATATCTTTTTTTTTTTTTACCATTTTACTTACTATTATTGAAAGAGAAGCTTTGCTGATTTTGGAAAAAAATATGTATAGAAGTCAACGGTGAGAGACAAATATTTGGTTTGATCCCGTTTGAATGGCGCCATGAACTACACATATACGAATTTATAATAATTTTGCAAGTCTAGAAAGTTGCAGTTTGTCTGGCATACATGTCTTTTTCCGAAATATGTCCCATGGGGGACCCTGGAAGGGGAGGGACAAGCCTCCCTTTTTTCAACCAGCTTCGTATCGTTGCAATGTGGGTGGTATGTGCAAATGAACGATGTTAGGCTTCCCTCTGTGTTGCCGACTCGCAGAGCTCCCCAGTGCTTTGCCGTTGAGGGCCCAATGGATGATGCGAAACTCGTCATTTCACGCCGTCCGATGGACTTTCTCCGGAGGGTGAGCGTGGCGCTCTGTGTGCTCGCAGCGTGGGAGGAGGTTGAACGCTGTTCATTTGCATAGATACAACCGGCAAAGTTGTATCTACGGTGGAAGTCTGACATGCCACTGTGGCCAGACTCTTGTACTCATCCACTTGGGGATGCTGAGTGGGGTGGCAGCCTCCCTGTACTGAACCACCAGCAATCACTTTTAGATTTTTGCTCTAAAGCTTTTCAAAATAAAAAAAAAGATTGATGTTCCATACAGGTGCATGTCAGGAAATGCACACTTTAACGCAACTTGTTTGTCCTCCATAAGAATCAGTTGGAAAATCCCACATTAGGACTATGAATGAGATAAGAACTTTATATTTTTTCAGCCTTTTATTTATTCAAGAAAGTTTCACTGAGAGGAAGCCTCTCTTTTGCAGAAGCCCTGATCACATTTGCACAATTCACACACCTTCGCCGTCGTAACACTGAATGTGTGGTAATGAAGAACATGAAGTCATCATTTTACGGATATTACTGGATTACCTGCTCAAAAGGATTTGCCTGCCTTACGTTTGCACAGCCAAGACACTGCTGTGTTTAGTTTTTTTGTGGGGGGGGGGGCAGAACAGCCCTAGTGTGTGTGGTATGTGTACAATTTAACGGCAAACTGATGTTGATACTTTGCAGTAATTTTTCCCTGGAGAGTTTTTGCGGGTGGGTTGTCCAGGGGAAGCACATTAGCTGTATGTGTTGGTGGTATTGGTGGTCGGGAACCTCTGCTGAACGTCTGCTGCCAGTTCCTTTGGCTCTGGGCGAAGGATTCCCTGCCATTTAACGGTACCTTAGACTGACTCAGGCTTGGCCCAGCAGGTTCCCCCCTTTTTGGCTAACGCAAGTGACAGCGGGAACAAATCCTCCTCCTCTGTTTATTTAATTGCTAACCGCTCCGGTTTGGAGGCCACGTTCAAAGGGGCCGACGAGCCGAGAGCCGCCTCGCGTTCCCCTCAGCCTCGGGGAAGCATGGGTCATCCCACGTAATGAATGGAAGGACTTAGTTTACCGGGTCTGCCTCGACCCAAAGCCAGCACGTGGTTCCCATTTAAGCATTGGGGGGGGGGGGGGGGACTGCACCTTCATCTGCTGGGCATTTTTATGTGTTTATGTGTGTGTGTATACATCTGTTCTTCAGCACTCAGTGAGTGTGTGTGTGTGTGTGTGTGTGTGTGTGTGTGTGTGTGTGTGTTTGAGAGTGTAAGTGCCTCGTCTGAGTGTGAGGTCATTGTGTTTGTGCTGAAAGTCGACACCACATGTCCAGCACATTGTCGGGGTTGTTGCTGGCACACAGACCATGTTGATGTATCAGGAGCTCAGAGGCCACCGGCCGGCCCGGGATGGGATAGGGGCGCACAGACAGACAGACACACACACACACACACACACACACACACACACACACTCACGGAGTGCGGTAGACAGCAGGGTGGGCTAATCTTACAGTTGCACTGTGCAAAGACGGGGAGGCAAGGGAGTCTGAGAGTGACGGGGGCGAGATGGAAGGAGGGCGACGGAGAAAAACAAATGCTAAAGAGAATGTAAGAAATGGAGAGAGCGAAAAAGAAGTTAAGATACTTCGAAAGGTTATTCTTTAAAAGAAGAACGTGGCCAACTGAACTCACGAGGAATGTAAAAAAAAAAGGTATTAAATGTATTGAGTATTTTACTGATGATTTGTACTAAAATATCAGCACAACGTCACCGTAGACATAACATCACTGTGTTGTTATTGCGTTGGAGAGGTATTTGACGGGAGGTACATTTTCAGCGATCGCTATCGCCTAACCTTCAAAGCGATACTGTTCGTATCTGTCCCATTAGAAGCTGTTACAAGTCTTTGCAAAAGAAACGTGTCGCAGACATGTCACCTTTCTAGAACAAAACCTTTCAAGTGGGAAAAGCTTCATGCCCCGTCCGTTTCATGTGTTATCTGATAACACATGAAACATGCATGTGTGCCGTCAGACAATCTACAGGCCAAACTGAGGATGAGAGTCTCTCCCCCCCCCCCCCCCCCCCCTTAGACCAAAGATGAAAAACCTAAGTTTGCCTCACAATTTAAATAACAGGCCCTTTATTGGTCTTTTGTTTTCGTGTAAAATGTTGACGTCCGTTTAACGGGTTATGGGCACTGCACAGATCTGTGCCGCTTGAACAAGCAAGGCCCCCTAGAAGAAGAAAGGCTTTTGATCTGTTATCTAATCATTCTCATCTGTCTCACTCTGTTTCCAGGCTGCTATTGTTACACATTCAAGACTAAGTGCTTTAGTGTTAGCATGTACCTGCACTGTCCACAATAAAGAGGACAAACTTACACGCAAAAACATCTTAAAACATTTTTAGGAATTACTAAGATCTCGTTTTTTAACATACTAGATTTATTTCTTAATAGTGTTCTGCCATTTTTTTGTTTTTGTTCCAAGGTAATCCACATAAGTAAAAGTCTCTTTACGATGCATAAAGTATTTCTCTTAGTTATTGTTTTCATATGACATATTAAACTCTCTTTGTTGTCCAACTAAGGGACTTAAACAAAGTATTTAAAATGGCTGTAAAACTGTAAGCTTTCCATAAAATTTCTGAACCACTGCTAAAAATGAGTCCTGTTGTCCGCAACCTAAGTTAACACTAAAAATATATAGTGTATATACATAAAAAGTTTCTGCTATTGATATTGTTCATTGGTAGTGATTAGAAAAATTATAATAAAAGCGGCAAATGTTGCTGTAGTTAAGCACTTGAGTCGTTCACTTCCGTGAACTTTTAAATGAGATTGAAATGGAGAATCATGAGCTGCTCCCTCATGCAGCCCACTCATGGACCCACTAGTGGGCGGCAGAGGCGGCACACCAGTTGTGGTCCTCAGTGAAGCTCTCGCTGTGGAATGATTCTCGGCTCTGTGCTTTCCCCTCCGTGGGATGGAAGTGATTCGGTGGTGGAGGGATCCAAGTTTAGGGGCGGACGTGGAGGGAGTCCCAGGATCTCGCACAGGATTTGTTCATTAGTTTAATTCCTCCGAGGAGGTTTCTTCTTCTTCTCCTTCTTCTCCTCCTTCTCCTCCTCCTCCTCCTTTTCCTCCTCCTCCTCCTCCTCCTCCTCCTCCTCCTCCTCCTCCAGTAATCAGCATCTCCTCCCTTTCAGCTCGGACAGCTGTAGGTGCAGCTGTTTGAACGGCTGCAGCTTGCATCGCCCCGTCGGACCTCATAGCCGCAGGACGACGCTGAGACTCCCACCGTGGTGTTTCATTCACGCGTGTCATTTATTCGTGGGTCCTGTGTGCATGTGGTTTGGCCTCCATGTCTTAACCGTCCGTGCATCCAGCCATGTTTTTGAAGCGAATGTCGCCCACAGTGGAGCGTGCGGTCTTGTTGCGTCATGTGTTTTTTTGCCTGTTTGCTTAGTGCCCCACTCCGCTCCCGTGCACAAGCTATGTGGGAGACTGTTTCCTCTCAGGATGGGAAGTTGTTCCAGCCGCGCTGTTGGCCAAACATTTACTCTGGCCTCCACCAGAGCGCAATTACCCAAAATCCACCACATACTCACTATGATTTTTTTCAGCAATTATGTGCATCTGATGTGCCAATCCCTGGTATGCCCAACTCCGTCCCGGTCAGTTCCAGATTCACACCGGAGTTGTTGGCATCAGCGTATTCAAGCACATTACTTCTAGATCGGGTTATGTGTGCGATGTAAAGCCCTTATCAGTTTGTGGCCACATGGTGTTTTGTCCCCGTCCTGCACCTGTTGGACTTTCGGGACTCGTCTGGGAGGAGAGTGTCTCCCTCTGTGCATGGCGCTTTTGCGTTTCTCTCATCTCCAAATTATGCTCTTCCTCCCATTTCCCACCACTCTCCTTCTCCTTCTCCTCTCTCTCACACATATGCAATACAAGAATATTTGCCCCTGATTGCGTTCCTTTGCCACAAAAGGAAAAGGCCTTTGAAAGCCACCGTGACCTGCTTGTTTTTATTTTTCCATAAACTGCTTCTTATTGTTTTTTCGAGCCACTGATAGACTCCCCTATCAGAAGTGCCACTTATTAGGACTTTGAACTTAAGATCCATATTGAACGATGCTCACGCACAGTGCATGTTCCAAAGTAAAGTCCACCAATCCCATCCTATCTGAGAATATACCAGGCTCAACAACAACCCTGTGATGTTTCATGTTCCGCACCCCCATTGATCTTTTTGCAGATAAATACCAGCTGGCCCTGAACTGTCTTTTCCACAATAAAACATCTCTATCAGGGGTGATAGAGCTCTGCGTGTCTCACCGCTCCCGTTCTCCCTCTGAGCGGCACCGTGGCTTAACGCTGTTGAGATGACTCCTCTTCAGCCCGGGGACGGGAAAGCTTGTCGGAAGCGTGTCACATCCGGGAGGTTCAAGTCTGTATGACGCTCATAGACAAACCACACACACACACACACACGTGTTTGTGTCAGCGTCTGTGCGTGTGAACACATGTGTCTCCATGCCTGTGAGTGCATTGTGAGTGAAACGGGGTCTGGCATCGAGATCAAAGTCCCTCTATAACTCCTCAGTCGGTCGGTCAGTCGGTCGGCAAGCCGACGTATTGCCAGGAAGCTCCACTCACCGCGCAGGATGTTGAGTTATTAGACTCAGATCATTTCAATTACAACACAGTTGTTCACCCAGCGAGAAACTCGGTGTCTCTCTTTCTCTCTCCCTCTCTCTTTGTCTTTTTCTTACTTTGTTTACAACTCGGCCATGATTAGGAAAACTAATATGGCTTGTTATTGGAAAAATAGACTTGCATACTTTTCAAAAATGTCAGTTGAAGTGATTTTATTTGTTTCTTTATTTGCACATGTGTACATATATAAAAAGACAAGTTCAAACACTGTGCAGGAGAGGTTAGAAGCCAGAGATGGCTAATGAAGGTACCTCTCCTATTAAATAGCAACAGTCATACTTGAAAAGAGGATAAAGGATTTCAAACAAAACAGAAAATCAACAAAGTTTTAAGGCTAGGCAGTAATACAAACATAGGTTTTTTGTGTGCAATAAAATCCATGTAGTGTTATTAATTTGCTATTTTATGTTCGTTCATGTTTTTTGGAATAACGATAAGATTGCAATGTTCAATTAATTGTCACGGGACACGGCAGAAATCATATTTGTTATTTTGGATGAATGCCATTCTACTTTAAACCTTGCCAAGCCTGCTTTGTCGATAAAGTTGGGGCGAAAATTGTCATTTAAGTTTCAATTTCATTTCTGGTTTAAGTTACAAATTGTAACGTGTCACTGTCAAAAAAACAACAAATTTATCTTGTAGTTTATCCAGGGCTCCAGCCTGCGACCAAGATGGTGAGCGTTCAAGTTCAAACTTCACGGAGTCGCATTCGTGCAAATGCATGGTGATTGTTATCATTGGTGCCCCCCCCGGCACTTGGCAGCCTACGCGCAGCACGTGATTCGTTTGTCTAGCAGCGACAAATAATGTACATGTACACAAGCGGCACAGAACTTTACGAAACAATCCATTTAGCTGTTATCGGTTCTAAAAATAAAACTGTCTGTAGCTGGTTATTTAAAAAAAGAAAAGAAAAGCAAAACGAGGAAGGAGAGACAGCGAGAGGTTTGGACACTGATGGCGAAAGTGCCGGCAGGAAGAGACCGGTCTGCGCTTAAAACTATGCTGTACTCAAAAAAAAAAGAAGAAAAAAAAAAAGAAAAAGGGTGTGACCAAATCATGTGCTACTGCGACCAAACGGCACCAGTGCTACCAGTGGCATAGTTAGTCTGGAGTTAATCGAAAGAATGCAACCTTCATTAATCATTAAGTTCACTTAATATTACAAATATACCAGTAGTTCACTGTCGTTTATAACACCTGTGGAAATCTACTGGTTCGCTTCATCCAATCAGAACTATTCCGTTTCATTTTTTTTTACATTTTATTTATCAGTTCCTAGCTTCTCGATATGCCACCCTCTCCTGGGTGTCCCTGCTAATGAAGTGTGATGGTACTGATGAAGTGTAACAGCGGCTGGTTTGGAGGTGCTGTGCCAGTGACAGGGTGGTCCCTGCCTCACGCTGCTGCTGCTGCTGCTGCTGCTGCTGGCACCCTCATGCTCATCATGCACACATTGTTCGGTGGCACCTGGCCATAAGAGGGGTGATGGTGTAAAACCTGGTAATGATCAGACTTCTCCTCCATGCTGTTGGTCTTTGCGGTGTGTGTGTGTGTGTGTGTGTGTGTGTGTGTGTGTGTGTGTGTGTGTGTGTGTGTGTGTGTGTGTGTGTGTGTGTGTGTAAATCCTTGTTTCCATTAATCCTAAAATGACAGAGCTGGTCACGTGCGTGTTAATTGCATGTAATGCACCAGTCACTTCAATTCATTGTCGTTGCGTTCACTGCCCGCCCAAATAAGATGAGGGATGGTGGTGAATCTGGCAGCCCTACACAGAAATAGTTGAGTGTGAAAGGCTGATAAAGTGGTTTAAGTTCTCCTCGTTGCCTTTCCTTTTTTCAACGCTCTGTTTATCTTTATCTGCGGATGACATTATGGGTTTGATTTTAAGTCATCGCGTGCATTATATATAGAAGGTTTCCAGCTGTCTTGGGACAGCTCAAGCTCATAATTGTTAAAACCCATTACAGCCAAATGACACACGCCCGACAGCCCTGATGGCATTTCTGATTCTGCCTCCGAGGTTTTGTTTTTATTCCGCCGGTATCACAGGATGACAGCGTGACTCACCTGTTTTATTTTTTCTTCACTTGCACAGTGTCGATCATTTCCAGTTTCCAGGTTGGTTGAAAAACGCTGCAGTGCTATTCTAGTCATGCAATGCCCCTGAAAAGGCCCAGATTGAATTATTCTGTCCGATGCCAGCGGTGCGTTGGAGCGTCATAGGATGGGCAACTATTGGAAGGAAGGAAGGAAATACATGTTGAAAGAATGAATGAAGAAAGAAACAATCTTAAATGTCATAATAGTTGCTACTCAACATAGCCAGCAAGTACGAACGCCAAGTGATGAATGAACATGTACGAGCTTATCGCCATAACTTGCCTGACCAACGTGCTTTGGTAACATAAGAGCTTAAGATAGCAGTAGCATGAGAAACCTTGTGTTCTCCTCCCACATCACTTTGGTGGGTTCCCATAATTCACATGGACCTCGTCTTTGGAGTCCAGCAAGCGCAAACCCAATGGTCTGTGCGTGCTGAAACTGAACTAGTGCGGAGGCTTTTTCTCAATTTATGTGCTTTTCTTTGAAGTGTGCTCTTTCAAATGGAGGTTCAACTCCGAGAAATTCATTCATCAGCCGGTCGTTCGTTTTTTTGGTGTCCGTCATGTGCGGTGATGGATCTCGGGGTAAACCTAGCGGGGTTAGGGAGGTGAAACTGTCCGTGGACACACAGCCGGTTTCAGTTTCAAACTGGCACACAAGTGGTTGGGATTAGGGCTGGAAATGTGGAGGCCGCATATGTAATGGTTGTCAAAGTGGTGGGTCACTGCTGTTCCAGCTTTTTGGTGTATTTATACCGCTTTTCGTCCTCTTCAGATTCAGTTTGGATTCTTTTTTTTGTAATTTGGAAACCAAGAACAAGTCCTCGTGGGACTGTATGACTGTCTTCACAATGTACCATTGTCATGAGAATGCTTGATACAGTTTGAAATGAATATTTAGAGGTGGAAGCTTCCCGCTGCTGTCAGTGGGCTACAACCTCTCCTGCTGGAGTAGTAAAGGTAAATGTAGTCCAAGGTTGACAAAGACGGTTCCAACACAAAGTTTTCATTGACAGAGCGTGCGTCCCCACAACATGAATAAACAACACTATGTTTGGATCGTTGGCAAGTGTGGCCGTGGCAGCGTGAGCTGCTTAAAGCGAGACGTTTATCATCACTCAGCTAGCCAATACCCTGGACAGAGAAACTGTCTAATGATGCAATAAAGGATATCTTACCCCCAAAAGTGTTGACCGAGGGAGCCTGTCAGTCCTTTTGGAGGGACTCAGAGATTCATTGGGGCTGGGGGGGGGTGGATGATATCCAGCAGTGAGACTAATCTGTACACATGTGGCCTGGCACTTCAGAAGGCCAGATGTTGGAAGGGCGAATTGTTTGCATGGTGATGCCCTCAGAAACCTCACCAACATATGTGCACAAATTCATTCAGTAAGACACAAAAACAGGGTAGATGCTAAACAGAGATACAGTATGGAGTTACCGCGATCAATGAGTTTGATGCGTGCATACATAATGGTGCAGTTCTGTTCCGATTTTGGGCACATTGGCTCTTTTTTTAAAATAAAGGCATGCAAGAAATGTTTCAAAGGTTTTTATGACATTTGTTTTGCAGCGCCGGCCGTTCTCGTGAACGTGATATCTCAGGAACGCCTGGAGGGAATTTCTTCAAATATGGCTCAACCGTCCACTTGGACTCAAGGATGAACTGATTTAGATTTTGGTGATCAAACATCACTGTGATCTCACAAAACACGTTTTTTGCCATAACTGAAGAGTTCATATGCTATTTATGACAGTTTCCCAAAAAAAGTGTTTCTCTTAATTGAATAAAATGATGAAATGGTGACATTTTGGACAGAAAGCGATGTAAACCGCAACATCACTGGTCGGCGGAGGCATACAACCACAAGGCGGTGATTCTAGTTACATGTACACAATGTTCCTTGAATTGGCCTGCATTGTTTTTCACAGCAATAATAGCCCTCGTATGCTAAATATTGCTCATTTCCCATCTTGTTCGCTCAAGTGGGCAGTTCTTTGCATCATATTTCTATTGCATTTCAGAGAAATGTTACTTAATATTCATTGATTCCTGATGTATCACAATATGACCGGTTGGCCCCAGGGTGAAAAATATCATGGCCTTTTCCCGAACTGTTGGTGTTGGACACCACAGCAGATATAAGTCCTTAATTATCCATCACCAGTGTGAATATTTATACAATAATAGAAAGCACATTATGACTTTTTTGGATTTTTTTTAGGAAAAGAAAGTGCCTGTGTTTGAGTCTTTGCCTCTAACATGTCAGATTGACCAAACACATTTTTAGGATTATTTCTACACCAAGGCTCGTTTTTGCACATTTCTGTCCTTTTTTTGTTATTTTTTCTTTTGTTGGAAGGCGTTCAAATGATTTGTTGGGGTTTAAAACTGGTAAAACTGAGGTTTTGAGTGAAACTCCCCCTAATCCTCACTCCCCACAAATCCTCAGGGTGAGTTTGTTTACAATAAGCAGCCGAGAGAGAGAGAGAAAAAAAGAAAGAAGTTGAAAGAAACTCTTCCAAGACTGTGCAACTTCTTGTAAATACCATAATTGCCCTGAGTTGTATCATCATGCTGAGTGCCCCGTGTGTGCCAAGTGAAGTTCCAGTTACATCCAGAGATGTGTGTGTGTGTTTTGGTTGGCAACAAAGCACCACTCTCTATACACAGTCAGTCACACCAGGGCCAATTGGTAACAGTTGTGGTCAGACCCCCTTGCACTACAACAAGGGATACAAGAGGAGGGTTGAGTGAAGAAAAAGAAAAAACCCGCTTCGCTCCCCTCTTTCTCCATATCCTCAGGAGAAATCATCTCCTGAATAAGCACAACAGAATTAGCCCCACTGAGTCGGATTGCGTTTTAAATCGGTGAGAGAAAACAAGCCTTTTCTCTGTGCGCTGTGCCCTCTCTGGGAACGAGTCCTACAATAACACACAGAGTTAATACAGCACATCCTGGAGCCACGCTGGGGTGTCACTGTTTATGGCAGTACCTCAACCACATGCACACACACACACACACACACACACACACACACACACACACACACACACACACACACAAACCAAAACCACCACTGCTATAGCCTCTGCGAAGATGAGTCAGCAATTTCCCGAGGCTCGGGGCGAGTATGGATCTGGGATGCAGGAATTTGATCATTAAGATAGAGCGTGTCGCCCAAGCTTCTCACCGTTCTCCTGCGTGTGAGTGTCATATTTGCTGTCTGACTTGAATTAGGCTTCATGATATCATGTGGTGATTGGTTTTGAAGTGGAGGTTTAGCCTTTAATGCTGGATTCACACAATGTGGTATCCGATGACTATCCGAGAAGGAATGGGCGAGGATCCTTAACTGTCTTGACTGCGAATTCGCGGCCCTTTCAGTGCTACATGACTCTGGGTTCTGGCAGAGTCACATCCTAAAAGATGAGACCGGAGGAAATTCACGACGTTTTTACCAAATGGACCATTCTACTTCAAAAACTACATTTTACTGCCGTCAGAATACCGTTTACTCTTTTGCATGCACCTGTACTCACAGGACGGTATGGCAGCAATCTAACAGCTCCATAGATTATATTTATGGAACCAAAATAACACACAATCTGACGACAGATATTCAAAACTTCATTAGAAACCCTCATTCAAAGCTTTGCATGTAAACAAATGATGTTCGATATCGCCCTATGTCAGGAACTGCTGAGCAGCGGTGGCTTCCCACAGTAACAGCAAACACAAAATATGTCAATATGTAATTTAAATCTATATATTAATAAGATAATTATAATTTAAACCGTCAAGTATTTCTGGTGCCGACCACCGAGGGTAGCAACGTTTAATCGACTAGCCGACTAATCGTGCACATCCATATCTTCTTTGTATGTTTCCCATTCTCTGCAACCCGCTCTGTAGAGTCAGTGAACAATAATTAAGACCTAATAAGCAACATTCTTTCACAAGTGGTATCTTGGCCTGCTTGTTGTCCGTGCTTTGGCACTTGGCAATTTTTTCCCCTGTTATCCCGTTATTTTTTCCCTGGCCCCTCACTTGCCTTTGTACGTCTGTGTAATGTATCAAAGCTCTGCAGTTCTTTAGTGAACTTGCATCTGGCTTGTTTTGTTGTTCCTTAAGTTGAGTCAAACAGTCCACTAATTGCTCAGTGAGTTGGTTTTCCATCATGTTGAGTTCTGTTGAAGGAACTTGGCTGCCGGGATAGGGTATGCTCCAGCAGGAGAGTTCAGCTGGTCGGCACCTTCAAGTCGGGCCGTGGTACGCTGCTGGACGAAGGTGCGTTGCTCACTTTTGGTCAGGAAGTGAGTCACTGTCCCACGAGAAGGAAGTATCTTGGAGTCATGTTCACAACAAAGGCAAAGAGGGAGAAGGAGATTGACTCTCAGCAGCCTCTTGATCAGCAGCTGGACTGTCATAGTGAAAGCTCTCAATTTACTGGTTGATCTACGTCCAACCCTCAGGCATCGGCATGAGTTTCAGTACCGAAAGAATGATACCACAAAGGAATTGCCTTCTAAGGGTGTTTGGGACCACCTTAGAGGTGGTGTAAGAGGCTAAGTGGAGACCAGGGTCGCCTTTCAATCAGAGGGTCTGTGGTTCGATCCCCGGCTCTACTAGTCTCATGTCAATGTGTCCTTGAGCAAGAAACTTAACCCCAAAATTGCTCTCGTAGCTGCGGCGTCTACGGTGTGTAGATAGATACTGAATTGTAAGTCGCTTTGGATAAAAGCCTCTGCTAAAATGACTGTAATGTAATGTAAGAAGCTCAGACATCCAGAAGGCCCTTGGATTAGAACCGCTGGACCTTCGCATTGACATTCGCAACTGATTGCATTGACAGGAATCGGTTGAGGTGGTCCGGGTCTCTAATGTGGATGCCTCTTATAGGGGTGTCTCAAGAGGTACCTCGCCACCGTGACCTGGACCCAGATAATAGGCAAAAGATTGAAATTTCCATTTTGAAGATGCTTTTGAACCAATATCCACCGTTGACCCGCGAGTGTCCCCTTGACTGCGAGCCCGGGCAGCAGTAGCACAGCCTTGCTCAAAGGAATCTGAGGACCACCTATAGGCTCACAGAATCTTCACCTCACTCAATGAAGATGGAGCCGAGTTCCAAAGTGCAATTCATTATAAATTCAGGGCCAGTAGAAGCAACCCAAACTGGATTCATATGGAATCTCTCTTAGTACTTTTTTGTAACTTCTTGAAAAGATCACGGTGCATTGCAAGAGGTCGGCTAAAAGAACTCAACAGCTGGGCGGGTTTATTGTGTCTGTGTGGCACCCTCAGTCCAGCTACGCGGGGTGATGGGTGGGTGTGCTGTAAACACCCAGGAATGATGTGGCAACGCTACTATCTGCCCTGTGTACAGGGACTGGCGGTATACTTTAACTGTAAGAGACTCGGCCCCCAAGTATTTCCCTTCAGTTCGTGCCTTGGCCACATCATCATTTAGCCCAGAGTGACCAGCGGCAGCCAGTCCTGAGAATAGTAGGTGTCTGTGCTTGGTTCCAGATGACGCTGACAGCCGCGGTAGAAACAGACCTGTTAACTGGTTAGCCCCCAGAGAGCGGGATGGCCACAGCGAGAGGCTGTTTATATATGAAAGCTGCAAAGCATTGGAACAGAGATGTAATGGCGTTGAGATTGCGCAGAGAGTCGGCTGCACGAGGGGAGCGGGTGACGTCATGTGAGCGCTACATCTGTCTCCTATTGGTCTGTGTGCTCCAGGGCCCTCGTGCCTCTACACAGAAGGGCCACATTTTACATACATTGTTTTTTGTGTGAATGAAAGGCACTGTTGGTAGCAGAGAAACGGAATCGAGAGTTGGCATTCCTGTCGCTTTCAGCCGAAGTATTTAGAAGTCAACATCTGCTTTACTTCCACATGTAGATAGATATAGATTCTTATATTTACAATTGTATCGACCTGGTTACTTTACATATTACTTTAAGTGTTTCCTTATAACTGAGGTAATACACCACATATGTGGAGTCTATATTCTAAGCCTCATTTTATGCAAAAACACCTGCAGAGGGTTTATCCCAGCTCTATGAAAATGTCTCACTGATTTCAAAAGGGAGAAAACATCTTCCGGATCATTCCAGGACTGTTCATGTTTAAGTCAAAGATGTCTGCTAACAGTATTTGTGATCGGTCCTGTCTGTGGTTCCACTGAACTTTCCTCATATTGACAACAGCTGCAAAGTAGTTGGCAGTCAATATATCGAAATATTATATATTCTCTGCCTTTCTGCAGCCAAATAATTGTTTGTTGTAACAATGACAGTTCACATAACCATCAAATAATTCACATTGTATATTATTATAACAGAGACTAGTATTGAGTCCCTGGACCCAAAGAAAGCCTGAGGCCTCTTGTTGAACATGCAGTAGACATAATTAGAAAAGGGGATAATTGAGCCCAAAAAAATCATTATCACAATTCAGATATAGATTCAGTTGCTGTCCACAGTGGAGACATTTTATCTCAAAGTTTCTCTGTACAGATCCTGGACACATCTTCACCTTCATGGGGTTCGTTATAGGTTCTAAATTCAATATTCAGAGTATTGATATATAGCAGCAAACAACTATTTGTTATATAGCTTTGTTGACGTAGCTAGCCGGGCCGGCTGGCCGTGCATGTGATATCTCATGTGCTCTGCACAGCGCTCATATGGCGGTTACAGCTGGTAACTGCGTCCCGACAGACAACATCTTCACGGAAGTTTTGCGTTTCCCCCGTCAAGTAAAAACTGTTAGCACTTTTTCTCTTAGTTTGCGCTGTTAACGCTGTTAGCACCGTTAACTGTGAGCCGCGGGGGCCCAGCCGTCGCCATGTTGAGAGCCATTGAGAGGTAATAGATATGCTCCCGAACTTGTAGATAGAACCTTTAATAACATAATATACTTAAGCATCTCATGTAGCATTAACTTCAATCCAAATTCACATTCCTGTCATTTCCAAATAATCTGAGGTACAGCACTTATGAGTCATGGTTTAGAGGGAGGGCACACATTGTCCATTGTGCTTTAGAGGCCAAACAAGCATAAACGAATGCATCGTAAAACGGCTGGTGTTTGTGTACGAGCCGTGCTCTCCCACACTGTGGCTTTGGGGGTTTATGCAGTGGGAGAGCATTTTCAACTAACAATCCTTGCCTGAAACAGGGCTTTCTTTGTGGTCTGGCAGATCCAAGCCACGGCCAGCAGCTGTCATAGTGTACATGGAAGCAAAAAGTTACACTAGGAAATTGAGAATTATGTTGTTAGAAACATGACTTGATAGCAGGGTGAGTTGAAGGAATATGCACGTGGAAAGCGTGGACCTTGTATGTGTCCCGCTCTGCAGCTGTAGTTAAAGGTCAGGTCTTAGCTCTGCTGCACGCTTTAGAATCCGTCGATGAATTGAGATGTTATTGCAGGGCCAGAGCTGAATCAAGAAACTTGGCAGCGGCAAACCAAAAACATCCTTTATGAGTAGTTGGAGTGGCACGCGGCACAAATGGTTCAACGTCTACACCCCCTCCCCGCCCGTAAAGGAAGAGTTTCCTCTCTGCAAATTGTTGCCTGATGCGTCGGCGATGATGTGTTCGTCTCCGGGGACACTGTACATACGGCGCTCTCACGTCTCCCATCTCCTCGTTCTTGCCCCCCCCCCCCCCCCCCCCTTCACGCTCCGGCCCTCCAAACTGTCATGCTTTTTACTTTTCCTTCCTCGAATTATCGGTGCACCTTAATTATCTGATGTCAGCCAAAAACGCAGACTGTCCCGTCAAGCTGTGATTGCTCCTTGTTGAGGAAAACGTGTTCTCTCACCAATCCAGTTGAAAGGCGGCTAGAGCTTGAGACAAGTGCGCTCACGAAGACAAATGCTGCAGATGACCCAGAGCGCTCACCTGTGGGGATTTGGTCACGGTTTGAGGAAGAAGAAAAAAAAATAAAAGAAGCTTAGAACGCACTGACTGTGTACTAATTTTCCATATTGCAGCAGCAGCAGCAGCAATAAAAGGTGGTTTCCTCCCCAGAAGGGACAGTCTGTTTAACTTGGCACTGAACTGTGGTTTGAGGATGAGTCTAGCTTCCCATTCCTGTAAAACTTCCATTTATCAGAGGCTGATACGAGGCAGTGAAGACCTTCCCTTTCTTCGACTCGACCTTGGTTTCTGTTTTACTGGTTCCTTTATAGTTCTGCCACGTATTCTTTTTGTCTTTTTTTAATTTAGAAGGCTACTGGAGAGGAAATATAAAGTTGAAAGGGCAATTCTATTTCAGTAATATAATAAATCTCCTGATTTATAACGAGAGATATGGGCGGTGTTGTTTTGAATGTTTTTGCTCATAGATTTCTTACAGGAGACCTATGATGCTAATTCCCGGGTTCATATTTGAATCTTTTGTTTCTACTACAACGTGTTTACACACTTTAATGTTCATAAAACTCTTTATTTTTCCGATACTGTCTGTCTGATTATACCAGTATTCACCCTCTGTCTGAAACGCTCCGTTTTAGCGGGTTTCGACAGAATTGCATCGCTAAGCAACAGCTTGGGTCCATGTTTACTTCCTGTCAGCTGACGTCATTCGCATACACCGCAACCGGAAGTATCTTTTTGAATGTTTAGGTTTAAAACTGTGAAATGGTCGTTATATTGTGTACTTGTGTACATTCACAACTGTTCGTCTCGTTTAAAGGCACGGCGTCTGAATAGTTGTGTGAAGGGATTGGACGGTTATCTGTTTTTGTTGTTGGGTCGGACCCTCTGGAGATGCCGTGTCAACACTGCGGCTGGCTCTGACAAATCACACAGGCTTCCATCTGGACGACCTTCAAGTCAGGAACTCCTACTGAAGGACCCTAGCTGCTCAGCCAAACACACACACACACACACACACACACACACACACACACACACACACACACACACACACACACACACACACACACACACACACACACACACACACACACACACAGAAAACCCACTCTCTCTTTCTTTGGAAGCCCAGGCATAGTCCCTGAAGCCCGGGCTTACGTCTTTAAAACTCATGAACAATGAGTGCCTGATTGAATCCAGAATGGTTTCAGGAAGTAGTGAAACCGTTTGAAAGTGCGAGGAGCGCTCTCACACGGCCCACTCCCTCCATCACCACCACTCATGTCTGTGCGTTGGCAGCCTCTGCCTTTTTGAAGTTGTTGACTGCTCTGATGTCAACTCCCTTTAGAACCTGTCACTTTTTCATTTCGGGTAATTTCTTTTATTGCACTAAACGTATTGGGAGGTCTTTTATGCAATAAAATGAAACCACTGTGAAGTCTTAAATTGCAGATAGCAACATAATACGAAGCCAAAATGTACTTTATTGACCTTTTCTGCTCTCCTTTTTCTCTCTCTGTCTCCGTCTCTCAGAAATCATTGACGACATCACGCATCTTGTGGACAAGACGGACGACAGGATTCGTAACGAGACGCGAAGGGTGAAGCTCGTGGAGACAAAGTCAGCCTCCTGTGGTGAGCCTTTACGGTGGAGCAGGCCTGATATCTGTGTCCTTGAAAACAAATCACAATTAATCTGTTTATTTATAGGAACGAGCACTAAGCATCAGGTTTGCCCCGTTTCTTTTCCCATCATGCAGTTCACAGAGCAGATGTCTAACAGACTATAGCTTTTATAGAGGACACGACTCTGCCTGGTGTGACATAAAGTTGGACAAAACAATAACACTTCCCTTCGACTTAATATAGTTTGACAGCGAAAATAAATCAGCAATACAAATTTTTCATCTTTAGCATTCAGGAATTGAGCAATGTTGGCCTCAATGGTGCAGCAGATATGATGCTGATATTGAAAAGCCCTCTCGGCACAGAGGATGTGGGTGGTGAATGGTCGCTGGAGGCCTTTTTTGCCGCACTTATGACTGAATGTATCCTGTGTAGACGCACACGGAGCACCGCGGCTGTTAACGTGCCGCTCACACTAAGCCTCTGCGTCCTCTCCGTCCTCTGCGTCCTCTGTTCTCTCAACTCCGGATTTTGGCGAGTTGTTCACCGAGAGGCCTTGTGACCGCGCGGCCCTCCCCTCTCAATTACCTCTGGTCTGCTTCGCTTTGTTTAACTTTTGTTTCGCCACTTACATAAAGACTTTTTTTTTGTGTTTTTTCTCAGTGGGTTAATGCTTTTTCAGAGAAGAACGTCAGCTGGCTGAAGCCGATCCGTGGAATGCGAGGACTTCAGTTTGCCCAGTCAAACGCCAAACAGCCTTTCTATGGCGAAGGGCTGCATTGTTGCGCGCTGGGAGACCTGGCGAACGGGCGGTCGCAGACAGAAGCAGAGCGGGCAGAAGGGAGGTCAGCCCTTCAGGATGCCTCGTTCTGTCCGCCGCGTCCCCATGGTGCCTGAGCGCAAGTTTGTTTGAAGATCCCAGAGCTCATATTGTGTTAAAATCAGGACTCTTTTCTTTCCGTCTTTCCATTTGTTTATCTTGTTCTTTTCGCCACCCCAACTCCCTCCTCCCTCTCCCCCCGTTCCAGGCTGAAGAATATCCAAGTGTATGTGTGTGTGTGTGTGTGTGTGTGTGTGTGTGTGTGTGTGTGTGTGTGTGTGTGTGTGTGTGTGTGTGTGTGTGTGTGTGTGTGTGTGTGTGTGTGCATGTTCATATGCATCGCATGTAGTGTACGGTGCATATTCTTTTGGAGTGCACTGGAAAGTGTGTGCAACTGTATTTGCAAAGTATGTTCTTGTGCATGCATGTATGTATTGGGTGTGTGTGTGTGTGTGTGTGTGTGTGTGTGTGTGTGTGTGTGTGTGTGTGTGTGTGTGTGTGTGTGTGTGTGTGTCTTTGTGAATGGAAAATTCCCCCATGGTCTTCTTCACTCTCACCTCAACGCTCTCTTTCTTTCTTTTCTTTTTTTTCTCCCCTCCATTCCTCTCTGTCATCCCCCTGTTCGTCTCCTCAGTTGTTTGACACTTGTCTTTGTGTCAAGCAGAGAAAGAATTGAAAATACCACATGCCACAAATTGTTTGGTGGGCTTTCCCTCTCTCCCTCTCTCTCTCTCTCTCTCTCCATGGAAGCGTGTTTATAATTCCTCAGCTTTAAGGCTTTATTTATTTTTGAAACCACCTCTCATCCAAAGCCGGCGTTTGGGTGTTATGTCTCAGCCGAGTCCTTGTAAAGCTAGAAACGTCTGGCTCTGACAGGCGGGAGCATGCTTAACATAACTATTGGTGGCCAACTCGTTGTAAAGGCATCTTTGTTTTGCAGCCTAAAGTTGCGCTAAGAGCTGGAAACGTTCCAAGAAATATGTTCTTCATTGCAGGATTATCAATAGAGATCATCAGACATTTGCACTCAGTTCGAGGGAAAAAACTGTTTTGAACGCATGCACCAGAGATCTCCAAAAAAGCAGCTGAAAGCCGAGCTATGGGACGGGTCACCTCACTAAAAAAAGAGGGAAGGACCCACATGTTGTTGTGGCATACTGTGCATGACTGGTGCCCGTAGTGTTGTGAAACATCCACTGTGTTGAAACATACTGGATTCTTCCACAGCACGGCCCTGTGGAGACATCCGTCTCCCTAAACGTGCAAGATTTAGACTTTATTTAAACACCTCAAAGCAGTTGAAACCCGTCATTACTTTACACTCTGCAAAAAAAACAACAACACATCAATCAAAAACATTTTTTTTTTTGTGAATTCTGTTATTTTGTTGAACTCATAAAAGGGATTTGGTAAGAGAAATACAATTATATTATGTAAGTAAGTAGAAAGAATGATTGTATTGGTGCTGAAACTCACATATCAATTGGCAGTCGTAGCAAAGATTTGCAAACAATACCCATCCTTAAATAACTTTTTTTTTTCCCTTTATACCGCTGGCCCAATGCTGTCACTTAGACCAGCTAAGCCTGATTCACAGAGTCATTACCACTTGTTTTAGATGATGTTGGTGGGAATTGAGGAGTGGAGGCTTTGAGTTTGGTTGGATTAGTGTGGCAGATTAGTCCACGGGACCAAAGGGTCTCTTGGAGAGTGGTGTGAGTTCCCCCAGAGCTTAGGCATCACCATCAGGCAACATCGGTGCTTGAGCAGCCCTTCTCAACAGAGCTAATCCTCAATGTGTTGAGGGGGCACTTCTGCATCGTCGTGAATCCCGCAGGTGGCTCGCATCTCAAGTGGGTTGGTGCTGTTCAGACTAGAGGGGACGCCTAAAGAGACTGTGGGTGAGGGGCAGCATTCGACGGCGTTGGAAGAAGAGCATGTAAATAGTTGGGAGTCAGGAGTTGTCAAGGAAACACTCATTTTGGTCAATAGGGAGGTCCAACTTTTAAAACACCTACTTTAATCAGCTAGATCTTTAGCTCTTGTTCCTCCTTTTGCCCTGACATGGTACACAGTTGGAAACTAGAAATGGCGATTGAATATGTTTCACATGGTTGATGGAAGGATTGCTTAAAGTAGTCCATCCTGCTAATGAGACTCTTCTTAGTGAGTGACAAGTCAACTTGCCTTAAGAAATCTATAAATATTTTGTCTCATTTTTGCAGTGGTTTCAGTACAATTTAGTCCTGATTTTTGAGAGAATCCAAAAGTACACAGTGGTCTGAATATCTGACCTTTTGATCTCACTTGTATTACCTTAACTAGGTAATTTATTGGCAGAGCAGTGAGGCAACACGCATGGCTGCAAGGTAGTATTCTAACAATATATGAATGTTATCAAAGCAGACACTTTGGTAATGTTAGCGACACGCCTCTGTGGATTGCGGTCGGTCAGTCAACCACGTTGGTCCAGACTGAAAACTCTCAACCCCTAAATCACACAGGTGATCCCCTAACCTTTCATCCACCGTCATCATCAGGTCAAATATTTTATTTGCTGTCTCCAAAACAGAAAGGAGGCCGCCTGAAAATGTGGACTCTGGTTCAGTTTGTTTGGGGTGTAAAAGAAACACCAACCAACCACAGGATTTTGTGATAGCAGATATGTCATTTTTGCGTGATCTCAAAAGCTAAACTACTAATAAATTCATCGGCGTTGTTATAAATGATCTGTATTTAAAGCCATATATATATATATATATATATATATAAGCACGTCGGCGCTTGATATTTCCACTGATTAATAGGTCAGAAACTGTTCTCCATTAAAAAGTGTGTGACAGCGATCCCGGAATAATCCGCTTCACGCGTGTGTCCATGCACTCGTTAGCATCTGGAAATGCGAAAAAGTGGCTTTTGAACAGCTCTGTCTCTACCATTATTCATCCTAACATGTGGAAGATTTGCGGTTTAAAGATATGCATAATCAGCTATTAATCAAAGAACATAAACATACACATCAGAAGCATTAAAATGCTGGAATTTAATTTCCTCACATGGGTCCTGATGCAGGACGGTCCTATTAACAAGTTCCTCGTTAGTTTCTGTCAGTCCGTATAATTTCATGTTTATTACCCTTTGATTGTTTGTAAAAAAAAGTCAGCGTCAGCAGGACCAGAACTATAATGCAACAATATATAATTGTTTCCTCCAGACCAAAAGAACCACAGGTGTGAAAGCACCCTAAGTCCCATCACACTAGTTCTGTTGTTGCATTAGAAATACTTGTGATATACATTAGATGTGTATCTAACACTTGAAGTCAAGTTTTTGTCCTCCTCTGTTGTGCGCTGAAAAAAATGATGAGCATCACACTGACCTTGTTAACACAAAACAATTCCCTATTTTTCCTCGAAAGGTCACCCTCGCCTTTTGTGGTCCAGAAAGATCTCTGAACCGTAAGCAGGGGGCCACGCGGGGAGCAGCGAGGGGACGTTTTCGGGGGGTTGTCTCGGCCCGTCCAGAGCTCTCACCAATTATTCTTTCTCTCTGCAAGTTGTCTCACCGATTGCGTCTGAAAAAAATTGCCGAGATGGGATGAACCCAGACTCGGGCCTCCCAAAGCTCCTGGGTGGTCAGTCTATCAGCAGACACCGACTATCTCCCTCAGCATCAGTGTCACACCAGAGCCGTAATCTATTTGGCAAGCAAACGCCATTATTGTCATTAGTCTCCGGAGGCCTCCTCGGGGGTCAGGAGTAGCTTGTTTAGTCACTGAGGCAGACGGGGCTGGACCACGGGGAGCGGGAGGGCGAGGGTCAGCGCGGGTGTCTAACGTGGCTTTGTGACTGACTGTTG
Organism: Cebidichthys violaceus; assembly: GCF_023349555.1. Lineage (NCBI taxonomy): Eukaryota > Metazoa > Chordata > Actinopteri > Perciformes > Stichaeidae > Cebidichthys > Cebidichthys violaceus. The sequence continues at coordinate 16,182,366 of NW_027176594.1, forward strand.
CATGACATTAGGAGGGTGTGAGAGCCTTGCTCCACACTAACATATGCGTGTGTTACACAGCCTTTATTGCTATTGTTGCTATGGTGTCGTCAAACGGAGTCGCTGACAGATGTTGGACCGGGCTGAATGAAATTCTGATGTCTGAATCTAATGCGGACTGGGTGTCGTTTACACCCAAACAAAGATAATTGCTGGGAATGTGTGTTGTGTGTGTGTGTGTGTGTGTGTGTGTGTGTGTGTGTGTGTGTGTGTGTGTGTGTGTGTGTGTGTGTGTGTGTGTGTGTGTGTGTGTGTGTGTATTTGCTTTAAGCATGAGGCTTTTAAAAAGCCATCACGAAAAAACGATCCCAGCGTGTGTTTCTACTTTGACATTTATATTACGCTCACATGTGTAAGTTATCAGGAGGGAGAGGTCCTGTCTGGACCAGTGATAGCTTCTAACACGCATGTCCCGCGGACCTTTATACGAACACCTTCCCCTCAAGTGGAAACACACAAAGAATTAACTATGCAGAGAAAGAGCCTATCCGCCATAAATACCTAAACGAAACAAAGGAATGACACAATGAGTCAAAGACATCTGGACCCCTTACAGCCGCAACCCCGACTGCTGGCAGAGAAACCAGCGTCAGCCTTGCATTTCATCAGACCGCCACACCGCCGCCCGCCGCTACCACCGCGAGCAATTAGTTCAGCATGGCTTATATCTCGGGCCGTCTCTCTCCCTGTGGGAAAGACGACCAATTAGGCTGCGCAGGGGGAACGCGGGAGGAGAGGGCCAAAGAATGAGAGAAATGTAAACCCAAAGCGAAGGGCTGGGGAAAATACCAGCCCCATGCTAAAAAACAATGGACGAGTTGAGTCAGTGAAGGGGAGCGTCGGAGCAGCAGTTGTTTGAAATCTTCACTGCCGTGGATCTCTGGATGGAACGAAAGGGAGGGGGTGGGGTGGGGGGCCTCAGAGAAAGTTCTCCATATCTAATGTATGTGTGTGTGTGTGTGTGTGTGTGTGTGTGTGTGTGTGTGTGTGTGTGTGTGGTATAGATGAAAGCATATATGTAATGCACTATACTGAGTGATAGACCACCACATCCTAAAGACATTCACGTGTTTATGAAGCGCAGGATGGAAGCCACCCACCATCACTTCTCTTTTATATCCCCGAGAAAACTGATGTCAGATTTTAATATATTTGACCGACCACTCTTTAAATTCCCAACGCTGTAGTGTTATCACCATGACAGATGTTACCAAAGAGCTTTTAGGGTTGGGTTTCCATAGCTACTCCTGTTTTAGGATTCAGTAAAAGTCCGACCAATACTGGATTTTTTTTTTTTTTTAAGGCCGATACAGATGTTGATATTCGACAGTTGAAAATAATCTGCCTACAATATATTCGCTGATTTTGATTTCCTTGAAGACAAACACTTTACAATCAAACGTCTCTCTTGTAGAGACACTAATTCTTTGGCATTTCTCTATAGAACTACTTGTTACGTATTGGCCTCTGAGATACTGATACAACTAATGTTGGCCAAAATACCGACCCAGCGATTTGTCGGTTGGACTCTAGCTTCCCTTCCAAGTTGGCAACATTCCATAACATTTTATTGTCCAGTTCTCAAAAGACGTTCATCTTTTTTTTTTCTTTTCTTTTTTTTTTTTTTTTTTACAAAGAATGGAAATTCCACCTGTAATTGATTTTGAACAGAAACGTTTTTATATTTTTTTGGGTGGTGGCTATAATAAAAAGTGTAATATTTTCAGATCCTGGGGGTGAAGCACTTTGATGAAGTGTGAGTGAGCTTTTGCACATTTCTTCTCTGCTTCCATGGTATCAGTGAAAAACAATGATTATCCTCTCAGGGCGGAATCAGAAACATATGCCTATCACAATGTGCAATCTGTGGCAATAAAGTTGTTTTTTTTTTTGTGGCTGTTGAATGCATGTAAATTGCATTAAGTCATCAGGAGGAGAATGGTGACATGCTGCGAGGGCATAAGCACTTGGGACTTGCGTTAGATCAAGGATTTTGGAAATGAGTGGTGAGGTATGTTGGCTTCTTACCTCTTCCAAGTGTATTCCCCTGAGTCTGCTGCATTCCCCTCTTCCTCTCTGAGATCTCTCTCACATCATGTGTGGAGTTCCTCAGCTGCTCGACGTTTGAATTTTCGAGGGGATTTGTTGAACTGCAAAGGTTTTATCACAAAGGGGTAAAATAAATGTAAGATAAAATACTTTTGTTTGAATAGTGACCTCATTTAAATAGTCACAATGTTTATTTTTTGTTGTTTTAAATGGTTTTCTTACAGTTGGGCACTGTGGTTTTTAGTATATGACACTCAAACATGAGTAGGTTGTGTATTTGTTTGGAACTATTTTCAGCTGCGGATTAATACACACTTGGTGCAGAGTTTCCCAAACTTGTATTCTGAGGGCCCAATTTTTAACAATGACAAACATCGTGACCCAATTCACAGACGTCCTTATATTATCTATAAATGGACATCCTGACCGACTCTTAATGCCATTTCCACATCACCTCATATTATCTTGAAGAGCTCAACCAGCCATTTAGAAGAGATGTGCGTTTGATGAATCACAACTTTGTTTTAGGCACGTGTCATTGAAAACATGTAAATAATAAATACTTTATAAATGTGACCATTTTACATGCGTTTAGATGGAGTTAACTTGTCATCTCCTCTCAACGGTCAAACAAACAGAATGTATGCTAACATATCTTATAAATAGGCTACAATTATAAGAGCAACGCGAACAGTCAGGCTTCCTCGTGTGGCTGAAAGGGGTACTGCAGTGTAAACGTTAAATGAAAAGAAAATGGAAGAAATTCTGCTAATTTATTTTGGCGTCCCAAATAAAATCACCCGCGGCCCTCCTGTGGGTCCCGACCCCCCGTCTGCTCGAGTGCGTATTTGCAGAGAAGAACAGTTGCGGCGTTCGTGGTATTGAATGAGCATGTCACCACGTGCAAAAGTGTGACACAATGACAACAATGTAGCCCTGTTGCACAGAACAGTGAGCTGTATCAAGCATTTGGATACAATTACTTTGTTAGCAGGATCAATTCATTGTTGTTATTTTTTTTTACTGGTTTGGCCTTTGCCATCTGATATCCTTTTTCCTCTCATGTTCCCTCCTTCAGGGATGCTGGTGGTGATCGTGCTGCTCCTCATAGCCATCGTAGTGATCGCCGTGTGGCCCGTGTAGCCGACAACGACCTGCGCTCAACGACTCCTACGACGACTGCTTGAAACCTTTTTGCATCTACGGTACTCAGATGTACAGTCGTATAAACACCCATCAGATTCATATGGAGTCAAAGGCCCAACCAAGCCAATGTGAAAAGAAGACTTTAAAAAAAAAAAAATGGCATATATGCTTGTTCTATTTAACAGTTGTTAAAGTGTCTGTCTCATTAAATTCTCAATGTATCAAACAGTTAAATTATTTCGGGGTTGGTAAGCCTTTTGAAAGATGTGTCTAGCCTGGACTGTGGTGAATGTTGACCCAGCAGTGGGACGTCCCGCAGGCAGCGGGAGCTTTTCTCCGTCTGTGGTTCCGGGTCCGAGGCTCATGCTGACGGACAGTGCAATCTTTGCATTCCTCCACACTCACTCGTATGTACCCATGCATTACTGTTGCACCTGTAATGTTATCATTTGTCTTGGGATTTTATAACGTTTATAAAATAGCTTTCAGCCAAAACTGTCGGCTCGGCTGTGTAGCTATCATGGCTGCTTTTCCTTGCTTGTAAATCAACTTGCCTTGTAATTTCTGATAAATGGAATTTCCACTTAATAGTCCCCGGACTGCTGTCTGTCCACATTTAAAGCTCAGGGCTCACTCTGGAGGATCGCAGTGTTTGGTTACATGACATTTAGCCGAACATACTAGTTCCACACTACCCATATTTCCATTGAGAAATCTACTAGTAAATGAAATGAAATGAAATGAAGAAAAGTCAACTTTGTGCCTTTTGGAATAACTGAACATCTCAATAAATACAACGTAATCATTCCACTCAACAGAGGCAAATGTTATTTTAATGTAACAAGAGTTTATTTCAACTGAAAATCTGAATGTAGTTCTACCAGGTTGGTGTGTTCAGTAGTTATTATTTCCTTCTTTAGTGGCAACGATCTAAACAACCACAAACAAGTAAAAAAAAAAAAAAAGAAAAAAAGAGTTGAAAAAGACAATAAAATCCACAATGTCTTGTGTCATTAAATATATTCATATATAATAACCATAATATATTAGTACGCATTGTAAAACAACATTGCAAAAAAAACACATAAATGGCAATGGTGACAACTAAACAACATTTACAATTTCATAGTATGAACACAAAGCAATGCTTTGACAGGTATGTGTGAAGCGTTTCATCAGGAAGCTTGTCAAAACCATCGCCCCAGGAGACGGATGTAAAATGTACAGCATGAGGCCACAGAGACCAGAGAGGTGGGATTACAGATTACAATGTGCCAAACAGAAAGAAACAAACATGTAATGTTACGTTGTAGGGTTAACAATGAAAGGCGGGAACATGTACATATACTGTGTGTGTGTGTGTGTGTGTGTGTGTGTGTGTGTGTGTGTGTGTGTGTGTGTGTGTGTGTGTGTGTTTAAAAGAACAAAACACTCCATCAAACCCTAAATGTCAATGTCAGTACTGAGACGTACTTTAGCAATAAGGGCATCTGTTCTTTTTGTTTTACCGTTGAACCCAGGTGATTTTGATTTCTCGTGGTTTTGAAAGCCATCTAGAAGGCATTTGAGTGAGATATTGGAATAAGAAATTGTTACCATTTTAAACAGAGGAAGTATAAATCCATAAGATTAAAACCACGTGTCAAGAAAACATCTCAAACCCCCCCTTTTTTTTTTTTACAGTTACTTTGGAACGGATTAAAAGGTGCTAAATGTGGTTTTGTGATCCAACAAATACTTTGGGCAACATAAAAAATATTGCTCAAAGTGTTTCGGGATGGACTGAAAGGAAATCCAGTTTATGATACTTCAGACACACTGTTATTTTTTATTTTTTTTTACCACCAAACTGCACACAAATAAACGAGCGATGTGGCTCGAAATCGAGCAGCGTCAAGTGATTGCAATTCACCCCGTTCCTCCCTGTGCAAGTGTCAAAGTGAAGCGAATTTAAAGTGACAGGCCAATGGGAGACTGTGGCTTCTGACTGGTCGCACAGTGAATGATGTACAGTCGTGCATTGTTTGCAAAGGAGAGTGTTGGACTGTAAAGGTTTTCATCCGCACTCTATTCCAGAATCCAGAATTGTTGATCACTTTTTTATTTTTTTTTCAAGGTGCAGTTTGCACTTCAGTTTCTTTATTTTCCTCGGATTAGTCTGCACTGCATGAGGTAAGGGCATCGTTTTCCTTTCTTTATGCCCGCTCTCATTGCTCTCTACTTTCTGCATCGATTGAGTTCAATGCAGCACTTTCATCGGCACAACTGTACTGTTGCATCCACTTTGCACAATGAACTACATTGAGCAAACGTTGTCACTATTGTCACTAAAGACATGTAATGAGTTAAAACAAACAAAATTGTTTAACCAAGAACAACTCCTGATTTTGTGAATATCTCTGGTCATTGTGTAAAAGCACCAGTTAGTGAATTGAACATTATAGTCTCAAATGAGATGCATTCACATGCAAGTAGAACTACAGATTTCTTGTTTCTTGAGTTGCAGACATACCTGAATTTGTACAACGGGGAGAACATGAATCTAATGTATAATGCATTTCTGTGGCTTTGCAAACAATATATATTTTTTTTTATGGCACAATTCTTAACAGAAATATTATTACCCCTCAATCAGATCAGTGAAGACTTTTGATGAAACAAGCTCGCCTCTTCGCTAAGAATACAACAAGAAAACCATGCAGAGGCAAAAAGTTGCAGTGGTAATTAAGTGGTGTTTTTTTTTTTTTTTCTGTCATTTTTGCACCAGCAGGAAATGTCCATACAAATTTAAACATAAAATATAATGGTTTCATACTGAGATAAAAAAAAAAAGGGAAAACAAACACAAATAACTTTATATGCTGGTAATAGGTGCAAATTTGGCAAATCCACAAGAGAGGCAAATCTCAAAGTATAATAAACCATGAAACCAAATCTGCGAGGTGAGCTCCTTCAACAAAAGTCCACTAGAAAAAAACAAATCATCCTAAATAATTCTCTTCATGCTTCTACACGAAAAAAGCAGCGACGTAAACAGTCTTTTGTCTGTCCGTGGTCCTCCGTCTGCCTCTCTTTGTTTATTTTTATTTTTTTTATCATTTTTTCATCACCCGCTCAGCTTTTCTCTTGAATTCCTCTCCCTCTCCGGCATCCTCTCCATCTTGTTTCCCCGCCTATGGCTTCTTGCACTTGCCTTTCTTCTCGCGCTGCTGGAACTTCCTGAGCCTGCGCGCCCACGTGTCCCTCCACTGGATAACCAGGCTGCCTTTGTCCGCCACCACTCCGCTCTGGCCGGGGGAGTCCTCGTCGTTCCCCAGCAGCAGGTACTTCTTCCCGGGCTTGATCTTGGGACACTTGCAGGCCACGTCCTTGGCGCGGACCCACAGGAACTGGTCGCCGCGGCGGATGCGGCTCTCGCCCTGCTTGTAGACGGAGATGATGTTGACGGTGAACTTCCACCACTCGCCGGCCTTGTCCGCCTTCAGGATGTGCACCTGGACAGCTGCGGAGTGAAATCGGGTTGGACAAATGGTATGACACATTATCACCTGATAAATATATGAAGGAGAAGTCATTTTAGTACACGGCTACGTCCGAGCTGTACGATCCGTCCAAGGACGTCACAACACCCGGTTGAAAGATCGGCCAATCTGAAGATGGCTAATCAAGCAGTAGAGCTACTTTGAGGGATTTACAGTGCTGGAAATCCATTTATCTTTGTTTTGGCTTTTAGTAAAGTCAGTGAGGCTTACTGATAAATTACCGACAACTTCGTCATCAGGTTTGGTTGCTTAATAACGGCAGGCGCAACAGGAACGCAAAGCACCTTGGATAAAAATAAATAAAATGAAAACAGCATGGTCGGTGTCTTCCACGTGTTTTTTAGACGTGGCATGTGAACCGTCCCCAACGTTAACGTTATGCCTTTCAAATAGGGCAGGCATCAAATCTTCAAAATAAGGTGTATCAGATACATATTTAATCAAAATAAAAGTAGATATAACCATTGAGATTTGGGGCCAAAACAACTTGGATCGGGACATCCCTACAGGTTGGATGTTCTTCTGATAATCAAGGGGCTTTTACAGCAATCATTTGTCATCATTTTTGACATCTCGTTAGTATGAGCTGCTGATAACATTGACAAATCAACTGGCGAGTAATGACCTGAGAAATAAGAGAAGTGATAAAGGCAGATGAATCTTTGTGAACGGGCACTCATGTACTTGTAAATCCCAATGAACTAGACTTGTGGTATGAATACTGTTTTTATCCTCGTGGAAAAGGCTGGTTTATGGTCCAGCTGTAATATACAGCCCCACGTGCATTGTGTCCATTACTACTGACGGAGCAGCGTGATTTGTAATGTGATTAGGAGACAGGGTAGGGCTCTTAGAGACGTGAGCCGGAAAGACACTCAGTGATATCACATGATGAATCAACCGGTATGGTCCTCGGAGAGAGGGAGGGAGGGAAAGAGAGGAACCTAACCCAGCATGTATCAATATGTATTACATTGACCAGATCTCTATTAACTTCCATTATACTTCTCCTGTACTCATGGGAAAGCTTTTGAAATGTGCTACAGGGTCACTGGTTTCACTTTCAGCGTCGAGCTGATGGAGCCGAACATCATGGCAGTATTAAGAGATATATCCTGCACGTGCTGGATCACCGCCTTGGGAGCACAGACTGTATATAAGAAGTGGAGGTAGTCACCGTGACGTCACCCATTGGTTTGTGAACTGCTATTTTGAAGCCTTGAGTTTGGCATTTTGGCTTTCGCCATCTTGGTATTTGGCCGTTGTTATTTTGGCTTTTCGGCCGTTAGCCAAGCACTGAATAAGACGATTGACTTTCATGAAGTGAGAGCACACTGTAGAACGGGTTAAAGTTGTAAGGAGAAAACACAGACAACTCCCAGATCGGACAACGCCGTGGTAGCGACCTGTCAATCACAAGGTAGCCCCGCCCTAAAGCATACCCTGCTTTATGGTCTATTTTACTCTAAATGGACCATCATTTACTGAATGAACATCAAGCTGTATCGAAGAAACTAGTAACTGAGAGCATAAACTCATGTATATAATGTTAACTGAGGTAATAAATCAAGTGAGAAGTCATTTTCTCAAAGACTTCTATACAATCTGACTGGCTATAAACCTTTATTGACTTGGGGAAAAGACACAATAACAGATTCTTTCTTCTGTGATATGTTTTTTTCCCCCCAAAATGCACCATGGGAAAATCATGCTTACAGCCTTGTCAGGCTTTTTTTGGAATCAAAAAACAAGTATTTTCTAACATAGTTGCTTATCGTCCATCCAAGCTGTAGAATAGCTCCAACTGTGAGTCTTATCGCCAATGCAGATAGCGAATGGGACTTTTACTTCCTGAACCAGGGGGGCACCCAAAATACCACCTCCCTCGTTTGTAGATCGTTTTCACCCCAGTTGTACAGTATGTCCCCCTGAGGCCCCGTGTCAACAGAGACTGGTCTGGTGCCACCCGACGGTGACCTCGGCACCACCTTGCACCTACCGGCTGCCACCAGGTGCCGGTCCCTCTGTTTGTGTTTAGTCAACAATCACAGCACACCCAGAGTAGTTCTACCCGGGATGTTTCTGTTCATCAGACATCTCCACCCCCTCCCTGCGCCCCGCCCCCTCCTGCGATTCTTTATGTGCGGCTGTATGTCGACCGCAGAAGCTTGTGGCGGTGTTTCCCTACGCAGCATGGAGCCCCGCTCCCCTGCTGATCTTTTCAAAACGGTCCAAAGCTGTGGCTCTCTCTCTGCTCCTCCTGTAGATTTACATTGTGTTTGACTTTTCACTCCGCTTCGCTTCGCTCGTGTATGGTAACTACTGTACAGGGATCTTGTTCTGGTCTATTATGAATCTTTGAATATGCTACCGCAAGCTAAGGACACATATGACAAGGAGCTCAATGGTTCTTACGTACAAAGTTCACCTTTGTGATGTTGTTTTAACAATAATCTGATTTTAAAAAAGGAAGGTTATTTGGGGAGCATGGACTAATTATCTGTTGCTCTTTTCTGTATGAAAACATCAAATTTGTTTTATGTATATACTTACATAAAAAATATCCTGCATCCTCACTGATAAATGGTGCACAAGAGGACCTTCCCACTGTATTTGGCTTGGTATCCCACCCATCAGCACCAGCAGATCCCCTACACTTCACACACAACACATGCCAAACCAGTTGGGAAGCTCTACTGGCTCCGGCAACGCGATGAATGGTTTCTCCAGCAGGACATCCTTATGTCTCTCTTTACCACTACGTCCTCGAATAAATGCTGCCTGCCAATATCATGCAGGTGTTGAGTAAATAGCCTACTGACAAAATCCATTTGTCATCTGTAGCTTCTAGATTTAAACTAGAACCTGATGTTGAAAAGGCTGACGACGTTGCTTTTTGGGCCAACCAAAGAAAAGCAAAACGCCATGCAGCTGACATCTCGACATCCGACTAAAAGTTCCTCCTCATTTTTCGTGCGTTTTCCTACGAAAGCCAGCAACACGTGTCAATTCCTGCTCGTTACATGCATATGGCCTTTTCACAATAAACTTCTTCACAGGAAACTTAGTTACGTCTAGGCATAGATCGTCGCTTGGGTTAAGATGGCTACGGAAACATCGTTACTGGAGTTCGCAAGTTACGTGACCAAAACATCAACACTGGCTCTTTACGCACAATGGAAGGAACAAAGGTCTCCTGGCTGAGAGATTGCTGCTTGTTGGAGACATCGACCTCCCCTCCCGCCCGCACAGTATGTCTTTATACTTCCTCGACCATGATTACGTGGATAACACACGATTACTTTTTTGGAATATCTACAAATTACGGCACATTATTTGTCGTAGGAATTGCTACGAACGCTGGATGAGGCCGCCTGAGCCGACACTTTTGTGGATGAACGGACGCAGGCTTCAGAGGCGCGGCTCTTCTCACGACATCAGCGGGCGAGGTAGGCACTGGTGGAAGAGGAGGTGTCTATAAGCTGACCCCCCCCCCTCCCCCTAACTCCTCTAAATCCCTGCGGAACAAAGCCCCCGGGGCCCTGTCTGTCAAGCTGCCGAGGTATGCCGCAGGATGCCGCTGCTTGCTTGACCGGTTCAGCGGGCTGACTTCAATCGAGGGAGGGGACGGAGGGAGGGGGAAGAGGGGAGAGGTCATACGTCTTATCCACACCTTGAATGGCGTGGCGGACGGGCGGCCACAGGAATGCAGCGGGAATGGCGTCGGCCGTGGGGGAAGTGGGCTGCCTTAATGAGGATCTCTTGGAGAGAGCGCCCACTGTCCGTCACACTGTCTTTGCTTCATCCCCTCGGGTCTTAAATGCCCGCTCGGAGACCCCCCCCCCCCCCCCCCCCCCCCCCAAAACGCACACCTCTGCCTAATTCTTCATCCTGCCCTTTCTCTCTTTCTGTTTGTCTGCTTCTCTCATCCTCCTTGAAGATCTGCTGTCGTGCGTTTGATCCTTTGTCTCTGTCCTCAGAAAGCTGAGAGTAAGCCATCAGTGAAAATGCCTCCCCTGTAAACTGCAGCAGCTCCCCAGCAACATGCTGGACTGGGATGTATGGGATGGGAGGTATTCTGGGCCCAGTGCGTATCCCAAACTGTGCTCAGTGGTTCTGCTGCCTCCCAAAGAAGCCTGAGACACACTATTTGTTCCTGCAGAATAAGAAACTTTAAAAACATGTTTTATCCTGAGCCAAGCCAGTGAAAACGGAAACGGGGTGTTTCTTCCATCAGACCACCTGTTTTAAAGCTTTCCTGTAGAAGTGAACGTTAATCCAAGTCATGAACTGGTCTGTTGATTTACCGTAATCTTTCTTGCAGTACTTCTTCATGTTGATCTTCAGTTTGCCTTTAGACGCTTTGCAGTAAGAGTCACAGTCTGCAAGAATAAGAGGGGAGAAAATACGGTTAGGAGGCTGGAGGGGGAAAACAAACAGTGTTTTATTTAGTAAAGGAGGGCGAGAGTTTTGTGAATACATTAAGAATTCATCGTTGGGGGAGATAAAAACAAATCTCACAATAAGCAATTTTCAGAACATGGGGGGGCTACTAAGTCAAAAGTGAATTTATTACAAACAAAGAAATTGGATTGAAAAGAAAAATCTCTTAAAAATTTAATTGAATAATGTATCATTCATACTCAACTGATTAACAATAATAATATTTGTTTTAAAATTATTATTATTGTTATTAATTATTATTATGATACGCAAATGTAGGCTATTACATTTACCAAAAATCATCTACATGTCAAAAACTAAATCTGGTAAATATCCCCTTCAATGTGAAAGAAAATGTTTACAGTGTGAATTATTGATGATATGTTTTATCAATTAATCAATTAATAAACAATTATTTCACATGTGTAAAGATGGTTGTAAAATGCAAACTCACTATAGATGAGCTGGGAGTTTAATTAGCACTAATCCATGATTAACTTTATAATTTCCACTAGATTGAAATGTAAGAAATATTTTCCTCTGTTGGACCTACATTTACAGGTATGGAAATAAGGTCATATTTTAACTTTACACAGCTGCTTTAGCACCGCCTCCAGTCCTATTTCTGTTCAATCATGCATTTCTGGTTCTGGACCAGAAGGCCGTCTTAGTAAAGACACAAAGAAAGAAGAGGGAAGAAAAAAATGTCTGCCTTTTGAGAACAAAGAGAAAGTAAGGTTCCCTTAAAACAACTGTAGAGAACAACAACGACAGTCTGCAGTTTTGATGCCACTGCTGGAATCATGGAGGGTGTGTGTTTTGTTCATGGTGGAGGCACTTTAACCTTCTAACTAACCTCCATGTGTGATGGCGAGGACCTCTGAATGGAGCTGGTGGTACCAGCAGCGGTTTAAGAGAAGAACCCCGCTACCTACTCACTCCCCGTCAAGACTGTGGGAATGAGTCAGGCCCGGAGCAGACCCCACTGTCCCCCCCCACTCCCACCACCACCACCTCACTCCGAAATCTCACCTCGCTTGTCACCTCAGCCCCCGACCTCCCGGAAAAAAAATAACCCTTGGGATCACATCAAGGCCCCATCGAAGACCACGTCAAGCTTTTGCATTTATTGTAGTGCGGACGTGAGGGGGGTGGGAGGGAGCTGAGGGCTGGCAGCTATTTGAAGGACTAGAAGGTTGGGGGGTGTGAAAGGGGGTCAATGCCACACAAAGGGAGGTCAGGAAGGGAAAATTAGCCATCCATGAAGCGTTAGGCAGAGGACCCCCTTTTTTTTTTTTTGGGTGGGAGGGCGGAGGCATCCACTCTGGAGCCGTGAACAAATAAATACCTCACGCAGGCAGAGGGGTCACCCGAATCTCCTCACGACTCACTCGTCTGTGTATGTGTACGCCGAGTGCTTAAAGTGTATTTCAGATTGATTCGTCATCTGGATAAAAAACAACTTTTTGTGCACAAAAGTCTCTGTGCACAAAATCACGTCGGTAAGGGAACTCACACCGTACTGGATCTCCCATTGGTTGTTTTGAATTATCGGAAGTATGCATTGCAGATTATAACCAACCCTGCTCCTTGTCCGTATGGATCCATAAGGATATACATATGCTGTACCTTTTATGATTGATTACCTGGAGGTGAAGGAGGCAACTGTATCGACCTCCCTCCACTTTGCCCCAGCAACCCAGAGCGTATATAGCTGCAAGCGATTGCCCCCTGCGTTGCTGTCATGTTGACAGCCACATACAGTGCGGGCCAGGATAGCGTGTGACGTGAGGCCATATCATAAGAAAGAAAAAAATTACTTGTTTTCCTTTCTTTTCTGCTCCTTTAGCGCTCTCCCAACAGGGCATTAATTGGATCCAGAGTATACTGATTTGGTTTACACTTCAGTGCTGCAAGTTGTAATGAGCATAATGCAAGAAAGGAGGGAGGAAGAGGTGGATGGACAGCGAGCAGTAGTGGAGGAGAGTGATGGCGGAGGAAGGACCGGAGCTTTCAGGCGGACTGAATATGAACAAACTTCATTGTTGTGAGCAGATCTTTGCCCCATGCCTTTACTCTCCTTTATGCTCCGTTTGAATGAGGTTGCCCAGGGAACACCACGACGAGAAAAAATGCAGGGAGGGAGGAGGGAGAATGGATACTGGTGGAGAGCGAAGGGGTGGAGAGGTTGACAACCCCCCCCACCCCCCCCCACCCCCCCACCCCCCCACAAAAAACAAAGACAGGAGTGAAGTTTATCAGGGGGGATGGGAAGAAGAAGATGAGGAGGAGGAACAGGGCTTTTAAGTAAAATTCCAAAATCAGCAAAAATTCCAAATCTGGTTGCCTCACAATCTGGTTGTTAGTAAATAGAGAGTAATGAAAAATAGGCAGAGTAAATGAAACAGAGGAGTCTATATGAGCTGCACCTGATTACCATGTAAATGATGGAAGGGGGAGCTGTGGAAAGGAATCTTTGTTTTCTCATAACCCCCCTTGATGCCATCATGATACTTCCCTTTGATAGCCTTTCGTTCCCCATTAGTGGACCCCTGAGACGCAGCTCCGGGCCCCGCTGAGAGCACCCCGAGATCCCCATTTAGGGCCAGGCAGTCCCCTACCGTGAGGACAAATGTTCCCTTTGTGCGCGCGTTACAAGCAGGGGAAGTGGGAGCAGTCCTGTAGCACTGAGCTAAAATGTGCTTTGGGTGTTCTGAGTAGATGTAGTTACTACAGCGCTTTGTCTCCTGCCTTTCAGAGGCACTGAGAAGTGCGTAACTGAGAGGTGGACCTTTGCCCCTTCCATCAAAGTGCTGTACAACCCTTTAAGCTAATCGTTTTCATTTGGGATGCTTCTTACTAAAGCTGCTTTAAGACAGAACACAGCACTGTACAGTTCTGTGTGTTTGAGCCAAAGCTTTATGGTGGCAATGGAAGCCAAACCAGGCCTGACTTTGGTTCAGCAGCCAGTGTTAGGTAGCACAGCAGTACAAAAAAAAACATGCCCCAAAATATAACATTGGTAGTAGTGTATGCTTTTGTGTACCCACTTCCTTTATAACTAAAAATATTCGGCTACAGTAAGATGATGAAAGACAACTGAAGTGGTTGATTGAAGCCAACGCACGAAGCAAACGTGGAAAAGAAATCAGACTTGTTTAAAATCAAACTCCCCGACATCCATCTTTTTTCTTTTCTTTTTTAGGGAAAAATGGAGCTATGGTGACACCACATGTCAGTTTGGCCATAAAGTCTTGTCGCAGCTCGCCGGGAAGAGAGCGGCCTCTAGCTAGCTTTGTAGCTTGTCCATCTCCGGAGCATTGGGGAGTGAGGCTGTGGGACCGTTAGACCCTGCCGCTTGCCACCAGGTCACCGGTCAGCCCATTTTCTGTAACCAGTACAGCATTAAAGCATGGTGGAATTAGCAAGCTGGCCAGTTGTCTGCTAGTTAGCTAGCTCTATTCCACCACGATTTAATGCTACACGGTTTACAGAAAATGAAACAAAGTTGTCACTTATCTGGCGATAGCAATGTGCTTTCTCTCACTTTGACAAGAGTGTGTGGATGGAGCATTTAGTTGATTGTACTCATTTTCTCAGGTTCTCTCAAGTTTGTAAGGAAGTTAGCCCGCTACAACCAATCGCAATGACAACAGTACACATGAAAATGGCCGCCACTCTGGCCGTCCTGCTATGTTGATTTGAATGGGATTGTCCGTTCCGTTCCTATTTTATTTCTATGTCCACAACACACCTCGAACACAGTTGATTTTCCGACCAACAAAAGGCGTTTCAAAGCAACCATCCCCACTTCTGCAGTGGTATGGCTGAGTACTAATATGTATTTCGTTGTTGCACAGATAATATTAAATGTACCAAGGCGAGTGAAATCTGATCTCCAGAAGTCTCTCGAAGCCAAAGCCAGGTGTGGATGGCCATTCTATCTCAACTGGATCTAGAAACACTCTGGATACATGTCTATATACTCAGTGATAACGTGGCCACAGAGGCAGGGCGGCATCAGAAGTACCACAGCGGCGAGACAAGGAGGTGTAATTGACGGCCCAGGAGGAGGGCTTTCTCCCTCAACCAGACTGATTGAGAAACAAATTGCGGCAAATAAAGCATGTAATTAGATTACGGAGCCCAGTGTGCTGCCCCTGCTCTGTCCTCCTCCGCTCACACAAGAGCCGTGAGTTTGGATCCCATCCAGCAAAGACGAGGAGAGAAAAGAGGAGTCCCCCGCTTCTTTTTTTCCCCTCATTGTATCGTCGCAGAGTAAAAGACGGTTTGTCTTCGGGGCAGACAACAGCCAGCGAAGAGGCTGTTAGAGGTCCTGACCTGATTGGAGTGGTGGCGTGCAAGCAGTTCTGATGAGTTGATTCGTCCTCTGCAGCTGATGAGGTTCAGATGAGTCAACGGGGACTCCTGTTGGTTATCAACCAAAAAGCGTGAACACGGAGAGAGGAAAGAACCCTGCCAAGGTTTGTCATGTCATTAAAATAACGGTTCTGAGCAACAAGATGTAAATTGCGTGCAAAGGTTTGATATCGATCGTGAGAATTTGATACTGTGCTGTTCTATCTTTGGCCCTGCTTATTGCAGAATTTTTATTTCTCCATTATTTCTTCCACAATTAAGCACGTAATAAGATCCCACGTTGACAGGACTGTGAAGCGCGGTGGAGTCGACGAGTGCTGAACAGGGTGTGTGAAGCGAGACTCATGTCCAAAGAATCCAAGGAGGGGTCCGCCACAGATTCTGATCACTTCCAGCCTCGAACAAGACACACACACACACACACACACACACACACACACACATAATAAGACTGAACCCCGTTACCCTTACGCGCCTCATCGTCATCACTCCGATTCTCCTCATCATCATCATCATCATTAGTCACTTTCACATCTTCCTTTCCTGACAGGCCCGGGTTGCGGCCATCGCAGGTCATCAGCGGTTAATCTCCTCCACATTTCGCTGCCGCTGCAGACGTCTCTGTCACGACCCGTGGGAGTGGCGACTCACACCATCCGTGACCTACAAGCACAATGTGTGTTTTGTCTGGGCCACACCATCGGAGGTATTCTCCATGCATTCCAGCCCTCCGTGTGGCTGAGAGGGGGAGAGCCCTGCTTGCGGGAGACAAATTAATATCCACTCTATTTTCCCTCACGCTCTCCATTCACCCCCTCCAAAAAGATACGCCCCCCCTCCTCCTCCTCTTCGTTCGACTTCAGCGCAACAAGGCACCTGCCTTACAGCTGTCAGCCCAGCACCCCCTGCTATCACACACACACACACACACACACACACACACACACACACACACACACACACACACACACACACACACACACTCGTGGACACTTGTTCCACATATATATTATTTGAAAATGAACTTTCATGTCTTAACAGAGCCTAAAAGTCTTCCTCATTTCTTCCGCATCTTCTTCCTTTTTTTTACCCGCTCCATAATGTTTTCTTCTACCCCTCCATCTACTCATTCTTCTTTCTCTTTTCTGTTTTTTTTTTATTGTTCTTGATTAATCCAATTTCCCCATTTTTCCATCTTCATCCTTTTCTTTTTCTCCTTCTCCTTCTCCCCAATTAGTTTTTTTATTCTCCTATCCCTTGAATAAACATATTATAACCCAACCATTACCACTGAACAACTTCTGCTACTATTAATGATGATGATAATAATAATAATATAATAACAATAATCATAATAATAATAATAACCATGATAATAATAGTAATAATTATTATTATTATTATTTAGTAATTCAAAAATGTAATATATTAATCTGGTGCAGGTACTATTAGTAGGGTGGCAAATATTGTTCGATGTTCTGATAAAATCCCCTGATCTGTTTTGCAATTCCATATTAGGTGACATTACAGCTGTTTGAATTCATCCTCTGCGCCTCAAGCCCGGGTGGTCCAGCGGGACCCCCCTACTACTCCCGATTGTGATGCAGGACGTCCATCAAGGTGCTTGATTTCAACCTCTTTGGGCTGAACAGTCTCGTGTCCATTATACATATGAGAGGGAATTCCCAGAACTGCCGTGATTAGATTATCTTAGCTACACGGTCAAAGACATTACAGTCTCCTTCAGGTTGTGTTTACATTAGTTCAATCATATGGTTTCATCAATGAGAGTATAAGAGGATTTTTAGCCTTGAACCAGGATGTAGCCACAGGCAAAGATTTCACATGATGTCAGTGAATTGGTGGGAGAGGTAAGTTTTCATACAACCCCCCCAACAAATATCCAAAACCCACATTTTGTTTTTCGATGCGAAACAAAAAAGCAATACATTTGCTGAATAACTTTGCATTTACTCAAGTTGATAAAGGAATACGGGTCCTTCTCCCACTTATCCAGTATACCCTCAGTGAGGTGAGGGAAAATTTCCTACAGCCCGAAAGCGGACAGATTCCTGACAAAGGGGGCCCGGAGAAACTCCAGATTCTGCTCGGCACCACCCACAGTGTTATGTGAAGACAAAGCGTGAAACAGAGGGAGACGAAGGAGGTGGAGGAGAGCGAAAAATAGACTGAAAGAGAAAAGAAGGAGGTGTAGGACAGCTGGGGAACCGGCAGTATTTCGACGGCGCTGTCAATCGAAGCTGTCCAGAGAACGTCAGGGCCCAACAACAGTGCTGCAGGAGCCTCTTACACACACACACACACACACACACACACACACACACACACACACACTCAATATATGGATACCTGGGGCCTCCTGCAACCTCATGGGCGAGACGGAGCAAACACGCCATGAGCCAGAACAACTTTTTCCACCACGAGGCCAAAAGACACAACGCGGGACTCGTTCCCAAAGGGTTTGTAGAGTTATGTGTGTTTATGTTCATGAGGCACAAGTTTGTGTGCTAGAATTTTTACCGCATCACATATTGAATTACCGTTATATAACGCTATAGGTCTCTTACTGTTCCAAGTTTACTCATATCACAATTTGCAATAAAAAAAGATCCCATTTAAGTCAACTGAAAATAGCTACAACAAACCACTAACATAACATAACTAGAAATTCAACCTATGAAATACAAGATCCAGTTCACCTCAGCCAGTCCTTCCTGCATCAAACAAACGGCCCCCGAGTTGCACGCTGCGGACCAACACCCCACTGTGCCGCAGTTAGACTGATTAATTGTGAAAGTGTGAGAGATTAAAGGAGGCACATCCCAGGGAAGCTGCTAATGGGCTTAATATTCATGAACCCCTTTAATAAGGAGGGGGAATACAAGAGGGATCCAATTTATCCTGCAGTCTGTTTTTTATGGAAAAATATTGTGGGGAGAAGTGAAACTGTTGAAAAAAATCCCTGTACACTTCCACATCCCTCCCTCAATGCCAGGTGGGCTTATATGGATGCGTAGCAGCATATAGATACATATAAGTTTCCCAAAAAAAAAAGTAAATGTTCTGGTCTGTACTCACCTGATGGCTCCTCTGTGCTGCTGGACGGGGTTGTAGGAGGTGCAACTGGAATCTCTACTCCAGGAGAAAACATGACATTGACACAAAGACTTTCATTATTATCTGATATGTCCATTTGTGAGTGTTTGTCTTTGTGTGCATGCATATTGGTACTGTGGGCAAATGTGCACATTTGATGATGAAGACCATTAGAAGGGTATATCTAATGCTCAACGCGTGTAACCTTAAATTCTTGAAGTAAGGTTTTTCTTCCATGCCTCCACGGTGGGGGGAGAATCCGAAAACGGACGAAAACAGTGAAACACTTCAGACTCGTCTGGACTTGTAACGAACATGCGCAAGCTCTAACGCAGATTTATCAACATATCATTCCTCCTTAAAGTGCGTCTAACATTTCACCACGTGGTCAGTAATAGTTGACTAATGATAATTTGCCACTGAACAGCAACCTTCGAAACGAGCCACAATGTAACCGCGCGCGTGCGTGATAGATGCGCTCCGGTACCTGAATAGCACTACACCGCTGCTGGTCAGCTGTTTTGGTGTCTGTCGCTGCGTCTCCAAATTTTATGCGGCCAGACCATCAGATGTGAAATAAAACATATTGTTCCAATGTGACATTTTAGGACAAAATAGTATACTTTTTCATTTTAAGGGAGGACACTATTGAGTTATTATGTTTCTGTTTAATCCTCCCTACCTGGCTGCTACAACAGAGCTGTATGATTGTCCAAAGACTTGATTCTCTCAGCCCTCCTCCATGCTCTTGTATCCACCAGTGGGTAGGAAGTTGACACTCCGAGAAACCATGCATGAAGAACGGCACTCTAATCTCCAAAGGATAGCAGCGGGAGATAACAAACACACAGCATGTGTCCTTTTGTTGTTGTTGTGGGCAGAAAGAGACAGAAGGGACTCATCAAAAAGTCTGTGCACGCAGCAGCGGTGGGAGAGGGGGGACAAAAATATGTATCAAAGACGCATGCAAAGGAGAAAGAGGGGCACAGCAGTGGTGGATTCAGCTGGGCGAAGGTGAAGAATCAAGTCTTTTTGATCGAGTCGAATCAGATCTCCTGCTCGCTACTTCCTGAGTGCACACAGCGTTTATGTCGCCATGAATCATGATCTGCGGACACGCCTGTTTGTTTGACTTGCGGACATAACGAGGCCCTCTCCTGTGATGAATTGGTCTGCCTATAATGTCAAGGAAAACAATTGCTGCCAAAAAACAATGGCGCCTCAGTGAGCCCATAGGTCCCTCCGCTGATGTTGTTGATCAGAAATCTTCCATCAGCATTCAGCTGCCGCGCGTGCCAGTTTTAAATAATGAGCCTGCTTCTCATAATTGACCCGCGTATGGATTTATGGCTGACAGCGGCGTACTCAAAGTCAAAGATGTAACAGGACTCAGAATCAAAATGGAACTTGGCAAGACATCCAACAGAGGGAAGTCAAAGATTGAATCTAGATTTCATAAAGAGAGGGACTTCATTTCCATCTCTTCACATGTTTGACACCTCAGCTCTCACTTCACAGTCACTTATTCCTTTACTGGACCTCAGCCGTGCATGTCGAGATTTAACCCTCGTAAGCGCTCAACTCCTAGTATCTAAAACGTGTTTTCAGAGTGAGACAAAAGGGCCAACAGCTATCCTCAAACTGTCCATGCTGCTTTAAGTCTTCCCTCAGGCGATGCCGTATTTTTTTCATCATCTTTGACTGTAATACAAGGCCACGTTTTAGCTAATAAATGGTCATCGGACGCTGAGAACAAGATAGATTTTGTAATTCAACCCTCTAAGGCACTTTGGGGCTCGGAGACGCTGGTGTTAACGGCTCCGCGTCTTTACTCAAATTCACGGGGACCGAGACAAGCCGTGACCGTGACCTTGAGGCTCAGTTTTGAACGCTTAGTTTATTTAAGCTAGAGCAGATTTACTGGTCAGAAAACAGATAAGTCGGGACACTAATGCGCTTGTCTGGAGAAAAGAGGATTCAAGCAGTGTGTGTTTTGCAGCATCCTGTGTGTAACTTTTGAATTATGCACATGTGTGTGTGTGTGTGTGTGTGTGTGTGTGTCATCACCAGTCTGGTGCGTCCCTGGTTCTTTTTTTTAATTTTTTTTAATTTAATTAAATTTTTTTCTCAAATATGTGCAACAGACCTGAGGCCAGAGCCACAGTGCCCTACAGTGAGGCAGACATGGTAAAGACTTGGGTTCCACGTACTTATGCAGGGGGCAATGGGCGAGCGGCTCTGCTGGTAGCCTTTAGCGCAGCGGTTGCACGTGATACCGGTCACGCCGTCTTTACAGGGACATTGTCCTGTGGTTTGGTTACAGGTTTTGCCAGCAGCGCCCACGGGATGGCAATCACATGCTGTGAGGAAACAAAGGAAGAAAGAGAGGCACAGTGAGTGGTCTCGCACACACACACACACACACACACACACACACACACACACACACACACACACACACACACAAACATGTGGGGAGATACAAACATGTGCTATCTACAGAGAGTGCAGGTGGTGCACACAGCAGTGGAGGCAACAATAATAAGAGTGGGTGAGAGACAGGTGGAGGCATGCACACAGAGACAGAACTTACTCAGGGTCCAACACCACAGCGCTCATTTTGAAGCGAGCGTGGTCCCCCGACTAAAGAAAGAGCAACACATCCTCCTGTGTCTACAAACATTTTTGGCACCGTTTGCTAATTAGCTAATTAGCATGTGCTCATCAGGCATAATCCGAATGAATCGAAACCTGCCAGGATACAGTATCTGCACGATCTTCAAATCCCAAAGTGTGGCTGTTTGGCCTCGCCGTGCACGCTCGCCGTGCACGCTCGCCGTGCAAACGCTCCGCAGCTGTGAGGAGAATGGCGCGCGCATGTTTACCAAATGATAAAATAATGGAGGCTAATCCTAATTGCCTGGTTCTGATTAATGGCGGGCTTTGAACGTGCGCCCAGGACGTCTGCCACACTTCCTCCCAAACTGGGGGGTCTATGGAACACACATGCTGCAGGAATGTAATAATTTTTCCAATTGTTCCCCCCGATGCAAGCCCTTTAATTCATTTCACAGCCTGTCAAGTTCAGAAATTGGCGTTAAATAAAAGTTATCTGCGAGTTTCTTTCTTCTTTTGGATGTGAATCATTGCGAGGAGAGGTGGTCGAATGAATCTTCTACTGTTCAGTTGGTACAGGAAATACAGAAGAATCCTGTCTTGGTAATCTATCAAAATTTTCCACTCGAAAAACCTGCAAAGCCTACCACTATATTCCTCACCCCATGGGTGTTATAATTTGGGTTTTCATTTCCTATGGAAAAGCAGTGGTGCCGACTCTCGGCCTCAGGGTTGGGCCGGCCTCTGCTCCTTTGCCCCTCCTCCCCTGAAGATTTTTTTTCCTGCATTGTGTCACTTGTCACTCTGAAAAGCCTTCAAAGGGCGTATAGCTGAATTATGTACTTTGAGGTTTGCGGAGGGGGGGTATTTAGTGGTTTGACCTGTTTTTGTTTTTAACCGTACGGTCTGCTTTCAGCCCCCAGTGCGAAATTACAGCTTCAAAACAATCCGTCCGTTTCGGCCCCAATTGCATTAAAATGAATGTTTCATACGAATAAATGTAAAAACAAGTTTTTAATTAATAGTGACGCTTATGCATACATTCAAAACCCGCAGGTTTCTACTGTGCATTCATTCAATGGATTAAATGATGTAATCTGACTGCAGGGGACAGATGCTATTTGATTGGGTTTTTTTTGTTAGAATTTATGTCTTTTATGTGTTAAAAAAAGCTAAAGTTTCAGCTCCAGTGTAAGGTGTTCTTCGTTCTAGAACGTCGATACGGTTGTTATTCATCCAGGCTGTCCGACCGACGTGCACTCTGGGAGATACACATTACAGCGGGGCCTCGGGGGGGAAAACACTGCCGTAAAGTGGTAATGTAATACGGAATCTGTACTCTTCATGATCGACCTCAGGCTCCTGGAAAACGACACAGTTGTTGTTTTTAGTGAGGTGTTTTGAAGTGCTCCTCCTCAAGAAGTACTGCAAGACAACTCTATCCTGGAGGGTGAAGTCCATAGTTTAGGTTTCAGCAGGCCACCTCCTCTCTATCACACTCTGGCGCTTTTATCTCTATTACCTGTTTCCTGTGATTCGGCTTCTGTTGCAGCTCTTATCTCTCCTCCGTGTGTGTGTGTGTGTGTGTGTGTGTGTGTGTGTGTGTGTGTGTGCTGTTCACCGTCCTTATCAGACTGAGAGAAGCCTCCTTGTGTATGTATTTGTTCCTTTTTATCAGACCAATCTGTCACCGCTTTCATTGCTAGGTTGTGTCTAGCTCGGTGGGGAGGAACAGCTCACACACACACACACACACACGTGGGGAGCCCAATAAACAGCTCGGAGGCCGGTGCAGCGCGTCTTCAGGCCTGTAAATTTCGGAGTGTGTCAGAGCCGGTTGAGGCACAGGAGGGCAAAGTGCGCCTCTGGTTCAGAGCTTCAGAGAGCTCCGGTTATATTTATAGAGCGTCTTCCTGGTAACCGCAGCTCTCAGAGCCTCGAGCTCGCCAGTAAATCAAGTCGCGCAGCACATGGCCTACAGGTGGGGAAACGCTCTTCCTCCTCCTCCTACCCTGCGTTTGGTCCCCTCGAAAGGACTGACTGAATCGCCTCCGAGCTGCTTTTCCTGGCTGGATGACTAATTGTCCGACTCCCTGGCTTGGACGGCCCACCTGTTGGCTGAAGGGCCGACTCGCTCTGGAGGGTAGCGAGTGAGAGTTTTTTTTTAAGTGTGTGTCCACTCAACGGTTAAGTGGCTGCCGGCGCTCTGCTCCGTGGCTGCCACAGATGGCTCAGGGAGATACGGGGGTGAGAGAGGGGGACCTTTCTGTCTCTGTGACAGAAGTTTATGATCAGAAGTGTAGGTGCGTGTAGCAGAGCTGAATCTAAGGGATCAGCCCTGTCGTAGCTGTCATGTTTCTAGATGAAGACGGAATTCTCGAACGCTTGAAGAAGGCTCTTGGCGCCGGGAGTATAAAAGAATGAAAAATGTGCTTAGTTAACTGGGGAGAGTGGATTTCAAAGGCATCCTCAGTCTAAGATTGCACAATGTGAGAATTTTGAACTCTGCCAATCATTTTACCATAAAGTTGGTGTTTGAAGTCTGAACCCCCCCATCCCCCACCCCCACCACCACCACCCGTTTGGTTTGTGCGTTCTGTGCCAATAAGAATAATTTGTCAGCCCTGGAGTGAAGCCAAGCTACCCGAGTCTGTGCTCTATTATAATTAGGTTTTACGCTCCTCCACAAGTATCTTCAGAGAGCAGAAAGAGAGAGAGATGGAGTTATCGGGTTGTTGCGCTAAACGTAAACAGCCTCGTAAATGACGCGTTCATCTTATAGAGGGTGTGTCTCGCTTGCCGTCTTGTTTGACGTTTCATCGATCGGGAAAAATATCGGCCCCGAACAGCCCTCGGCCACAAAGCGAGCCCCAAAATGTCGGACGTGAGCTTCTTCTCTTTGAAGCACATGTGTGTTGTTCTTAATGTCGCCCCGTGACTGTAATCCAAAAGTGAAGTTGTGAAAAACAATATTTTTTTAAATCCCAAAGCAAACTGCTTTTTTATGAATAAATAAAAAAGCATGCTACTCTGATTAAAACAGACCATCCCTCTACAAAAGCCTAATTTCCCTCAATGTGCAAAATATGTTTCTCATCATCCCTCTGGCGGAAGCGATTACATGATGGTTGATGTTGGGATTCGAATGCAAAGGCCTGAATTTAGTCCATCAGTCCCAGAACCAATGGCGACCTGCTCAAGCTTGATTTTATTGAGTGTAGATTTTTCTCTGAGGAGGACTAATCCAGAGCAGGGCTCAGTATTTGGAGAGGACCACTAGTGTAATTATCGATGTCGAAATGCTGTCGACTCCACATCAAGATGGCTTCTTAAAGGGAAACACTACTGGTGAACAGGGTAGAAAATGCAACAAACAGATATCACCGTATCTCCCCCACACTCTAAAAAGCCCAACTTTAAATGTGTTGTACTAACACCTTTTTCAAAGTTGAGTCGACAAAACCCTTACAAAAAAGTTGAACTAACTCAAAATGTCAACTTTACTAATAAGGAGTGCAGTCCACTGAAACTTTTAAGTCGAGAAAACTTAGTATAGTGGTTTGGGCATCTGCTGAGGTAACTAAGGCCACTGCGCATGGGTAGATGTTAGTAAACATATATATACGTATATATATATATATATATATATATATATATATATATATATATATATATATATACTACTTTAATTATATATTTTAAATAATAAAATAAAATAAATAGAACATTATTTTCCTTAGCCTCTGTTTAAGATACTTTGATTTTTGATACCATTATGTTTAGATACCTTATTTTTTCAGATTTCATTTGATTGACATTTACTTTTTATACCTAAATCTTAAGCGTGTAAGAATGTTCATGACCTGTTGAATGTCTGTCTGTTGACAATGTTCAATAAAGAGAGAGAGAGAGAAAAAAACGCCAACCGCCGTAAAACCAGAAGAAGAAGAAGAAGAAGAAGAAGAAGGAGGAAAAAGGAAAAAAGTACGCACAAATTAACAAGGTAAGTCTGGTGTTCTTGAGTGCGTTAGCTAACGTCAACTGGTTACAAATTAACCAGGTAAGGCTGTGTATGTTCTGGAGTGCGTTAGCTAACTGGCTAGTCAGCGAACCTGCTATTTTTTTTAATGCAAAAGTTAACATTAAGAAGTTTACAACGTGACGGACCCCAGCCTACTTTTCACGTGTTCATAACGTCATGTGCAATTTCACGATAACGACCTTGCGGTTTTGCATGGTCGAATGAATTTGCACATATTAAAGCTAACGTCTGTACTAAAGCTAACGTTGCTACGTTGCTAGCACGTGAACAACTTTATATCGCCGGAAACTGCATTGGTTGTTTTTTGTTAGCTAGCTAACATGTTGCTGCAAAGTGCTTCGCCGTTCGTTACTGTTGGTGGCGTTGAAACTCGAGGGCTTCAGCCTGCTAGTTTACTCTTAAGTTACCCGCGCGCGTACCATTACGGTGCACTAGATACCGTCCAGCTAATGAAGTAGACATAAAGCAACACGCCGTTCTTTTGTGCACCCCCATTTCTTGTTGTTACTAGTAAGACTCCTTGACCTATGCTTTTCCTTCCCTGATGATAAAAGACAAATAATGCAGAAATACTAATTTAAAATACTCAGCAAAAAGGGGGATGAAGGGTGTGTTGCTTTTCGTGGTCACCACCTTCCTTCCATCACTCATTGTATTGTTTGTCATTATGATAAAACCATTTTAATGACTTGCAAATAGCTCCTTTACACACTTAAGGTAAACATAGTTAGTGAAATCATCATTTAAATTCTCAGTGTACATTTAAGGTAATACATCATGGCAAACTGCTTTTCTGTTTTAGTAAAAATTGTACCATTACTCCGTGGCAATATTTATTGCCCATCTTTGAGTATCTTTGAAAATAAGGGGATGTGAAGCTGTTAGATTAGCATGCTAATTAATGTCCAATTATGGACATTAACATTTTATTATCTTTCCTTGCCTCATAGGATTTGGATGCAAGTTGTTCCACCCCAGTCAAGATGTCCTCTTAAAGCATTACAGACTTCGACATTACCAGGGGTGATTCTGGCCACTCCCGTATACTCCTGTATACAGACTGCACCTGAACTTTCAAGACAGCTGGTGCATTCAAATCTCACCTTTCAAGTTGGTTACTTACATTAAGACAATTATTTGTTGTATTACAAGTTTTATGTAGATATATGTTTGAGTGTGCCAATGAGGCATTACCTAATGCGTACTTTTGGTGAATTTAGGAGAAATCTACAGAAACAAATAGAAAAAGTAGTAAAATAAACAGCTAAATGTATATTTTGGATGTTTTTTTCCCCATTAGTCTGAAAGAAGACATGTTCTAAAAGCAAAATAGATGAAAATTGACCAGTGCATTAAAATCAATGATTCTACCTGCTATGTCTCCCCTTAAGGAAAAAACAATGTTTAACTTTTTAAATAAAGTTGAGACCGTTAACAATCAGTACCTGGGTGACAGACAGCTGATTAAACGTATCTCAGTTATATGACAGAGGTGTTGAAAGACCACCCGGAGTGCTTTTTAAGTTCACGCATTTCTTTGTCAAATAAGCTCTGTGTGTTTTACTCGGAGGCTTCAAACGACGAAAGACACAAGCAAGAGCTGCTTGAAACGCACGCTGTGTTTACACTCTAGTTCAACGAGGGGTGAAGTTATAAATTTAGCTGTGTCAGCGTAGCCGCCGGGCACAGCTCGCTCTCTTTTGGACTCGTGATGGCCTCCCGTGGAAACAAGGTGCATTTTGGGGGGGGATCGCATTACGCAAGTACGAGCAAACTCTCGCGCTGCCTCCTTCCAGTGCCCATTCTCCCCTGACGAGAAGTCCCCCCCCCCCCATCTCTTTTTGAGCTCAATAAATAACCAAACCTCTTAATTGCTGTCACTTCAGTGCAGCGCTCACTCTGCTCGAGGAGCGGACAGAAAATTAGTTCTGCGGTTTGAGTTTCGTGGAATTATCTTGAGTTACGATGTTTCAAAGCTGAGAGACTTTTGACCGTTTGCGTGAAAAAAAAAAGCTGCGTGTGGTAACTTTAAGTTTATTAACAGAGAGGGCATGAAATACAATGACACACATCTTTAAAGTCTTCATCTGTAACTTTCCAAATATTGTTTGCGAAAATGTTTGAATTGGCGAAAAGAACCAGCTCATGCGCTGTATCATTTGTCAGCTTTGGGGGGGTTTAATTACCACAGATCCTTTATTGTGAGTCTGTTTTGATGTAACCGAATACCTCAGTCGAACTTGGACAGCGTTTGCTTATAATCACGCAGGAGAGGTGGGAAACAGTGAAAAGGCTCTGGCAAATTTCATGGATGGAATCGAACAAAAAAAAAAAAAAAAGCGTTTGGGCGAGCTGACAATTTCATACATGGTGATGAAACGTGTTTACGTTGTAGTTCGGTGAGAGGCAGCAGTGAATGTGAGGGAGTCAGCAGTGAGTTGATTTAGTATTTACCAGCTTGGAGACTGATGTAATGACACGCCTGCTACGAGCCTGCGGGGCTATCATTATCTTATAGTAATAATACAATTATAGATCCGATTGAAGACTGGGCCGATGTTGAGTCATGACGTGACAATAATTACAGCTGTAACTTGTGTTTATACTGATTAACCTTTCAATTATTTGATCAAACAATTCATTTATTTATATTTTGCGTTGACATGCCAGAAATAATGAAAACAATGCCATTGCAATGCTCCCAGTGTAATAATGCTTAAAACAAAGACAAAATGTTGCATGTACACATTAGCAGCAGGAGAGCAAGAGAACCATGCAGAACCAAAAAGATGAAAACAGAGACATAATCCATGCGCAGATGAAGATGAAGGAGGCAGAGTTCCTGACCAGTAGTACTAGGTATGAAAAAGCCGCCCCCCCCCCCCCCCCCCCACATGTCCAGTTCTGTCCCATATGCCCGTGGTCCACACCAGGTGCATTTTTCACCTTTTTTATTTATTTTTCTACTCTGTGTTTTGACTTTCACTTCACTCATTCATCCAAAGTTTTCGATCATCAAATGAGTCATCATGGTCGTTATGAGAGCAGATTACCACGGAAACCGCTTTGTCTCACTACAGGCCGACTGTTTTCTAGTTACGGTAAAAAACATTCAACACGAACTGAGGTTTAATTTGTCTCTACAACAAAAGCTTGGATTTGTTTTCCAACTTCTCTCATTTTTGGTGTCGAGCAAAAAGTCAATAGAGTAGGCAATAAAAAAATGAAAAAATATGCTGGATTGATAATTTATTTGCTGATTAAAAATGTGAATAATCTAAAACGTGTAAGGTATTAGAGAAAATTGGGGTATAATGATAAATTATACAGTTAATTACTAATTTTAATATGATTTAATTATTTACCAGACTAGGATGAAAATTTGCTGTATTTTGGCACAAATCCTCCTAATTATGCGTTTATGCTCTGCATTAATATTGTATCTACTATTTATTGTGAAATGTTTCTTTTGTCTGCAAGTAAACCGATTGAACTAATCTTAATAACTCTGTGGTGAAATGCTCAGCAGGACCTCCGAGGCATCCGACTCCTTCCATTACGAGAAACAAACCCCCATGAAAGTGAGTTATGGGACGCTGAAAGAATCGAGCCTCCGACACACGAGAAGGGCTGTAAGAACAACAACATGAAAAAAATAAATAAAGAGGTTAAATCTCCACAATTAGCCGGCCTGGCAGACACAGCGGAGGATAGGGGTTAATGATACACAACGTCCCGTCGTGATGAATTGTATGTTTGCATTCCTGGCCGACAGGAGAATGGGCCCAAAGCCACGGAAGGTGTTAGTGTCAATGGAGGAATAGAGCTCATGAGCGGCTGGAGGGGAAAGGGCCAAATGGATGCGTTTGTCGACAGAGCTTTGTTATGAAGTAGTGTTCATGCCGGAGGAGCGGAGAGCGGTCGCTGGATGTCAGGAATTTAACGAGGCCCGAATGCAACGCGTGTGACGTTTTCTTTTGCATCGGTTTGATCGATGTTTGTGTCATCAGAGAAAAGGTGAAAATGACATTGATGGACTGTTAGTCAGGGGTAAATCAAATACACTTCCACGTATCGCCTCGTCTCGTCAGATTCATCTGACTGTGAAACTGATTGACCGGTCAGTTTATTTATTTACCTCGTGGTGAATGATGGGGGACAACTCGGCATGCTTCAACTGTCAGCAGGCAGCTAATATTTCCTCTTTGGAAGTGAGCGCCCTGAAACCCTGGAACAGGTATGTGTGTGTGTGTGTGTGTGTGTGTGTGTGTGTGTGTGCGTGTGCGTGTGCGTGTGCGTGTGTGCAAGCTGTATTTCTACGGAGCGACTCTGGGGTGTCTCTGGGCTTGTTTGCACATGGATTCAGCTCCTGTTGTCGCTCCCTGCAGCTATAGAGGAGGTGAGAAAATCTCCTCCTCCTCCTCCTTCTCCTTCTCCTCGCTTCCTTTGACCCTTATTAGCTACGGTGAGGGCTGATGCCGGGCGATTCATCCAGCACTGAGTGGTGAGCACACCTGTGTGGGGGTGTGTTCCTCTTCCTTACCCTCCCTCCCTCCCTCCCATCTTTTACTCTCTTGCCACCGCTCTCTTTTTGCTTTAACCCCTCCTCCCGCCTCCCCCTTTTTCTTTCCTTTCCTCCCTTCCACCGATCTTCCCCGGGTTTATCGTTCGTCTTTGACCTGCACCGAGGATCACTTCACACCTCCGCTCTGTTTGTTTTGCTTGTCCTGTCATCCCCCCCACCCACCACCACCACCTCCACTCCTAGAACGAAGCCAAATAACTCAGCTGTCGATGAGGGAGCAGCCCTCCCTTTACCACCACAACCTCCACAAATCCCAACAGACCCCCAGCTCATCTCCGCTGACAGAGGGAGATGAGGGCAAGATGGGCTCAGGAATGAGAAGACTGCCGCCCCCCCACTTCCTGTAATTCATCTAGAACTGTTTCCTACCAGACCTAAACAATCTCAGTGCTGCTATGCGTGTCTTGGTATAAAGTTTTTGATGAAATGGCGTTGACTTTGCGATTAAATCGGATACTTGGTTTGTTAAAAAAACTTCCCCTGTCCAGAAAACGAATAAAAAAAGCTCTGTACCTTTGCAGGCTTTCCTGTGTGAGATGGGTTTGGACAGGTCTCTGTAGTAGCCCTCCTTGCAGTAGTGGCAGTGGCGTCCCGCGGTGTTGTGGCGACAGTTGAGGCAGACCCCTCCGCTCTTCCTCCCCGACAGCTTGTACAGCTCCATGTTGAAGCGGCACCTCCGGGCGTGGAGGTTACAGTTGCAGGCTGCGGAGGGAAGGAAACGGGACGCAGAGAGGTTGAATAGGTGAGAAACAAACGGGTCACAGCAGCATCTGTTAAAACGAATTTCACAGTCGGTAAACGATGGCAAGAAGTTTGTGCGAATGATTGAGGAAAAAAAAGCATGTGATGAGGAGCATTCAGGGGCATTTTTGACTGTCTGTGGCGTGTGCTGAATTGACTAATGAATGAAAAACAATATCTTTATGCCAGTGAACAAAGTCCTGACTTAAAAGATAATGACCGTGGCAGTGGGAATAAGCCTACTGTCATACTTACACCTTTTAAAGTTTATTCACAGTCAGTTGAAGTCATGATGAGGTTAATGTAACCACATAATTCAGCAGGAAGCAGAACTCATTTGGCTGCACTTTTATTCACATTCATTCGCATACCCTGTGCACTACTTTATAACGTTAGCATTCTGCTCCCCACCTCTCTCCAGCTGTCCCTTCTCTGTCTCTGACTCAAATACTCAAAATACGCTCCCCTTCTCATTCCTCCACTTCTTCTCCTCGCCGCCCTCGCCTGCTCTCCAGGGTCCACGCTGCACTGAACAGAGTGAAGTGAAGGCCTGGCATCACCGTTCCTCCCCGGGACCCCCTTCGCCGTCGCTTGTTTACCGACGAGTACGGTGAGTTTAATTAGCCGTTCGATGTTTATTCATGACTCTCTGGCAGCGGGAGCGAGGCTGACATGCCCGACTTCATTAGGGCCAGCCGTCCGACACACCGGTCCTCCCACCACCACCACGAGCGCTCATGCATTATTAACAGCAAGGCTTCTGATACAGATGTGTGTGGGTACATACTCTAAGTGTCTACTCTGTTTGTGTATTTTTCTGCACCACCTCTCCGCACTGCTCTTTTTATCATCTGCTCCATCGTAATGGAGGAGCCCTCACTTCCCTTGAGCATCCCTCAATCTGGCTTCTCACTGGCATGTGTGTGTCTGTTTGGGACCCCTGAGACTCCTCCTCTCCACTCCAAGGACCTAATTACAATATATTTTCTAAAGTACACACACACACACACACACACACACACACACACACACACACACACACACTTGCATTAGCAGCTCTGCGTCTTATCGGTGGTGACTTCTGTCTTTCCTGCAGGACAGCGGGGGTTTAATTAGCGCTCTGTCTCTGCTTGTTCTCCCTTGCCTGCTTCTGTGTGTTAAAAGACTTTTAATGCCACGATTCCACGCGTTGATGACATCTCCATTCGATAGACTGTGGTTGAAATGATTGCCTTTACTCCTGTGTCCTGAGAACTCCTGTGAACTCTCCAGACTGCGGTTATACCCGTCTTTCTCTTAAAGCGACACGGATCCGATGTTTCCATTGTCTTCTTTAGCTAGATTTACACCTGTGTGTGACTCGTGTTGCTTCCTGCGGCTCTGCCGGAGAAGCCCCGAAGCCCAACCGATAGCCACAACCCTGACAGAGTGCATCTCTGCACAAAACTGTTGTGATGCGTTTTCTTTAATTCATAGATCTGTCACTAAATTGGCATTTATTTTTAGCCACGGAGATCAATTGACTGAACACGATGGATTCAATTCTTCTGTCACCGAGCCGAGGGGGCAGGTTCAGTGTCCCTGTGATTCTGGGCCACACTTGGTGAAAGCCATCTCTGCGCCCGCCTGCAGGTAATAGGGATTACTATGTAAGGGGAGTTCAGCCAGTGGAGGATCAGTGCACGGTCCCAGACCTGCGGACACGTCTCTGTTACACTACAAAGATCGCTTCACACCCTTTTCCTAAATGAAGACGGGGGAATTCTAGCCCCGGCGAACTACGCAGCCCCCGGTGAGAATAATGCCGTTTGGATATTGAAGAAGAGGCGGCGTACAAGCTGAAGGTGTGGGGGCAGAGGGGCTGCATTGTGTTTGACGGTATCATGCTTCATGAGGTATTATTGTCGGATAATGGGGGACGAGTGAGAAGCACTTTATCTAAACTCGCTGACACTGGGCGTGATGTAAGCTCGCTCACACAATACCCGTTTACACCTTGAAATAAAAAGAAAATGTCGGCAATCATGTTAGTGCTGGCACAGTTCCAAGTGTTTCAGGAGCCAAGACGGCTTTTAAAAATGGCATCATGATGTCATTTCTCCAAATCAAAGCACATTTCATTAAAAAAAAAAAATTGTCAGATTTGTCAGCCGACATGCGACTCGTCTGGCGTGAGCTTATCAGGTTTCCATGGCGTTAAGATGTGTCGGTGTTCGTGTGGAGGCCCCTGTTTCTTAAGCTTTTGCTTCAGCAAGACAACTACCTCATGTTAATGTAGTATATTGATCTCTCTGAGACAAATTATTCTCTCGTGTGTAATGATAGGAATCGTTGAATTGTATATACGGACGATTGGTTCGACTGAATTTCAACAGTTCACACGAGACGTGTTTGGGTTGGCCAACAATCACAATCACATCACGTTAGTATGATGCTTCTGATTTGGTTGTGTTATGGAAACACCTTTTGCCAAGCGAAAGAGAACAAAAGCGTGTTTAAAAAATTAACTCCTGGCAGGAAATCAGAGAGTTTCTTCACATTTGGAACAAACGCCCACCTGGACTCAAGATTGAACTGATTATATTTTGGTGGTCAAAGGTCACTGTTACCTCACAAAACACGTTTTTTTTGGCCATACCTCAGAAAGCCATACGCTAATTATGACAATTTTATTGAATTTTAATGAATGATGATATTTTGGACAGACGTGGATGTCAAATGCAACTTGACTGGTTGGCAGAGGCATACAACCACAAGGTGGAAACCGGACCATCCCAGACATAAAATATATCCGTCACAAGCAGGAGGTGAGATCATTCCTGGTACCCTCTAAAGGGAGAAGACAATAGTAGAGTATTTAGTTAAAAACTGGTAAATAACTTCTTTTACAGAGAACTAAATTTGAGACTTTTATTTTTATTTTTCATCCCGTGCAACAACAAAAAACACAGCAGTATATTGGTCCCACATCTAGAAGTGGAAGTCTTTTTCCCAGAAGACACCAGAACACATTCGGAGTGAACCCTGCTCTCTGCTGCTGCTCAAATAACTGCCATCTCTTCTCAAGAGGACCACTGTGATAACGGTGCCAAATAATGGCATTGCTACACACACACACACACACACACACACACACACACACACACACACACACACACACAGCATTCCTCACACCAGCTCTTTACAACCATCAGTGTTTCTGCCCTTCATAGAAGACACAAAAGCTGAGCTGTAGTTTATTTCAGCCAAGTGATCAGCTCACACACCTTGACAGCGAACAAAAGCTACTGCGACCATTCACACTCACACTCACACACACACACACACACACACACACACACATATGCATGCCGAGTGCACTTCAGAACACTTTGCCTCCTGCGATTCAACATTTCAACTGTATTGTTGATGAGAACAATAAATTGTATTGTATGAGAATCAACTGTAAATTTAAGAAAGAAAAAATGGTAAAAAAAAAAAAAAGACATTTTGCTTATTAACAAAGAAATATAATATTTTTCCTAATATCTTAGGACTTTACCTTTTTATAGGACACCTTCAGATGTTTAGTCTGTTTTCAATCAAGTTAACTGCTCCAGGCTGGATTAGCGAGTCCCCCCCCCCCCGTCAGCAGTAAAAATAAGTGTGAACCGATACCTTTTAAAACAAGAGTAATTGAATTAGACTGATAAAGCTAAGCTTACCCAGACAACACCTTCTGTAATGTGCACCACCGCTATCTGAAATTGGTGAACGCTGCATTGGAGACTTGCAGCTGTCTCCGCCTGCAGAATTCGACAGGAAACTGATTTGTTTATCGGGTGCTGCGGTTTCCCTGCACATCCTAGGAAAACACGTGGCCCCCTGAGCCGCGTCTTGAGTGTGTTTTGGGAAAAGTTGGCCAATTAGTGTCTTGGAGTCGGCTCCCAGCATCCATCAGCTGACCTCGGTCTCGTAGCGGCACAGAACGCGGCCTTCCCCTCGGCTAATTAGAGAGGAAAAATTCACGCAACGGAGCTGCAGGGTTGAGGTTAAGCCCGTCGTTCTTACGATAAGCCCGGTAATTGAGTGACGTCGGTCACGGCCTCGGTTTGTTGTCAAGAGACACTTGAGCAACTGATCTCTGCCACTTTCGCTCTAAACCCACATGCTTCTGGCTGCTCAACTGAAGAAACTCAAGAAGCTTGTTGCATTTGTTTTGTACCACGTGAGATGGAATCCACGCTGAGATGTTCTCGTCAAATAGAAGTAACCCTTCGTTTTCTGAGGTCTGGTGAGGTCACAGGCTCTGACCAAGGCCGGGACAG
Source organism: Cebidichthys violaceus (assembly GCF_023349555.1). Lineage (NCBI taxonomy): Eukaryota > Metazoa > Chordata > Actinopteri > Perciformes > Stichaeidae > Cebidichthys > Cebidichthys violaceus. The sequence goes on from NW_027176594.1 coordinate 16,217,373, forward strand.
GAAACCCAAAAGCCAAGTCCACCGCCTGCGAGCAAAGGGGGAGCGGCAGGAGCTCTGCTGTTCTGCCTTTAAACAAACACCAAGGGGAGTCTACACATGAACAGCTCACTTTTAATCCTATGGGCGCCCCCAAAAGTAATCTGATTAACTTCTAAAACCCCCTCGAGAGAAAGTGAAAAAAAATCTAAATATTCTCTGAGAGAAAGTTTAAAGCAGTATATATTCACTAAGGCTTATATTTGCAAGTGTTTTCATAAACTTCCCCAAAAAATCTGGAACAGCTTGATACCCCCTAAACTGTATGGTGCATTAAATTAAATCAAGGCAGGCTGTAAAGCGTCCCTCTTTCCCCCTCTCACACACACACACACACACACACACACACACACACACACACACACACACACACACTTTCTGTAGTCCCAAGCTGGATTCACAGAGCTCTTGTGGGCAGAAAGGTTCCTTAAATAAATCCAACTGAAATGTTTTTAAAGCAACAGCGTTGTGAAGGACATTTTCATTTCTTCCTGTAGGTGTCAAGTAATTGACGGGCACCGGTGGGAGATCCCTTACTCGAGGAAAAGTAGCAATACCACACTTTAAAAAAAAAGCTCTCCATTAAAATGAAAGGAGTATAAAAAAATACTGCATCACGAGAAAAGGAATATATTAAATACTCTTATCACAGGTAAAGGTATAAAAATACTCTATTATATGTAATCTTAAATTGAGTGAATGTTTTGAGAAGCCAAATCTGGTTTAATGCTTGACATAATACATCAATGTTTTTTTGTTACTGTACAGGGATAAATGGTGGTAAATGAGCTCAGATATTTATATAACTGCTGACTGTAAACAGACAGCAGCTAGTAAAATGTTACAATGAGTAGAAAACGGCGACCCCAGTGCCTCTACTCAGACTGATGTCGGACCACACCAGTGATGAAGATGATGGAATTTTACTGTGAAGAAATGATGAAAACAACTGACGAATTTAAGCTTCTTTTTTTTTTTTAAAGCCTCCATAATAACTGCCATAATAACTGTTGAACCAAAACACAGAATGATGTGAGATTACGAAAATATTTATGTTCACTCTGTAACCACAGCATATTTAGCTCTCTATTTCATATCAACCAATAAATCTGTTTCATGGCATAACTGTTTATTTAGCCTCTTATTAATTATAACAATGCAGCCTTTTTATCTTGCGTTTGTTGATCCAGACACTGGCATGATAACGGCGGGAATTTCCAAAATATAAGAGAGCTAATTGAGGACATTTGAGGGATTGAGATGACGGATGGAGTGCTCACATCAGTGTTTTGTGTTTGACGCAATTATGGCTCTATATAAATATAATTTATTACCAGCTCAAGTAATCTTTATATACAAGCAACTCATTTGTCTTTCATTAGTTGTTGCCACAATATGTGTAATTGCCGTACGAATTGCTATAAATTATCCAAATACAGACCCTTTTATTTATTTATTTTATTCCATATGCAATGAGCTCCTCTTTCAAAAATGCTGCTAAGACGCCTGTTTTCAGCCCACGGTACTTATATTTAATCTGAAGAAAAAATAGGGCTTCTTGCAACATGGGAATAATAAAAAAAAAAATTAAAAACATGCTGCAATGCAAAGCTTTTTTCCACCGATTTCACAAGATCCGTAAACTTTTGAAATAAGTATAAACAGAAAAACAAACTATCAAAAACAAACCCACTACTTTTTGTTATGGCAATATGAACACGTATGAAATCCACCAAACAGGATGCTAAAAGGTAAAAAAAATCCATCTACAATTTCATTTTCATCCCTGCATTTCAGGTGAAAACACGATGTTGCGAATTGCACGTAGCGCGGGGAGAGAGTTTCTGAAAAACTCCAAGAGCAAACAAAGAAAAAAAGAGTGGGAGAGCGAGATTGTGCTGGTGTTGTGGAGGATGTATGAAGTGTGTGTGTGTGTGTGTGTGTGTGTATAAAGGTCAACGGCGCTCAGTTTGTATCGGGGAGCACCCTGGGAATGCTGTGAAACTATGGGGCGATGGAGCGAGGGTGAGTGGGAAGAGGAGAAGGGAGAGGAGGATGAAGCGCCCGCTGCAGAGATTATATCAGGCTAATTTAATTCCTTTATTGCAGCCAATTAGCCGCAGCGCTTTGGCCCCCTGTGAGCCCTCCAGCCCTCTTCACTCTTCACGCTCTCTAATGACCCCAGCTAAACTCTGGATCTCAGCCGCTCCCAAAGAAGGCCATGTTTCACAGCCGCTGTGGTTTTTCTCTTTTTTTAATAAGCAGTTCGCCACAGACGCTGTAACCAAGGATGAGAGAGAGAGAGAGAAATATAGAGCGAGAGAAGTGAGAAAAAAAGAAAAGATGAGGTGGACAGAGGAAGGGAGAGAGATCAGCCTCCTGCTCGTTAAATCCCCGGCCGGACTGGAGGAGACTCTGCTAATTGAGATCAAGTCACACAGAATATTCATCAGTCCTGCAGGGTTATCAAAGGCAGATTAAACATGCGGTGAGGACTGATTTCCAGTGGACAGATTCCTTTATGCGCTCGTCTGACCTTTTTTTTTTGCGCATCAAGTCGAGCTGTTTATCTTTTATCCTTTTCTTTACTTCATAATTTAACACTCGGATGTTTTCTCATATTTGGTCAAATTATGCAACTCCCAGTGCAGGCAGGAGTCTGCGGTTGCATGTGCTGTCAGCGGGTGATAAAATGTGTCTGATTTATTAAAGAGCTGTGAGAACCGCCTCGCCTCAGTGCGAGCAGGGATCCCTCATGAAGCTATTAGCAGTGGAGCGAAGGTTAATGTTAAGCAACGGATTTACAGTAGACGGCAGAGCAAACACCAGCAGAGCACGGTGCAAATCCACATCTATACAGCAAGGGCATGCAGCTTTTATTCAAAGCTTGAGAACAGTCATACGCATAGAACGCAACGCAGACATGCAGAATTATTTTTAAATAAAGTACAGAAAAACAACAATTAGACTGAATAATACCAGCATTAATACATTTTTTGTGACTGCACATTTTTTCATTGTGTACTGCTACTAATTTTATTAGTCTGCACTCATTACTGTGATTTGTGTATTAAGACAAAGGCACTCTTATAACAGCTGTCTTCATAAAAAATCCCTGCACTGTCAAGAAGTTCTTTTCACTGCAACTGCAAGAGGAAGTGTGTTTAGAAAGTCTTGCAGTGCTGACGCAGGACACTCAGTCCATGTATGGACATTTGTAAAGGGCCTCATTTTTCTGTCTATTCTGGCCTCAAATACACATACAACTGAACAGGCTTGAAAATGTACTGTCTCATATTTTGGTGTGAATGGTGGGAAAAGAGCTTTAACAAATAACTTGGATAGAAATACATTGCTTTTAACTCTTAAACTTGCTGGTATTTGGTTAAGCCACGCAAGCTGATGTTGTTTATGCCCAGTATAAAAAAAACCCCTTAAAAGAGTATTTCCCTACTGTCCAACCAGCCTGCAAACCTCTACAAACACATTGAAATCACTAAAGTGCTTGTAAAGCCGTTGACACATTAACACCATGTCAGATGTACATTACGCTCACGTGCACAAAGGCCTTACAATTGTGCAGCAGCCTCCAGCAGCAGGCCGGCCTGCCCCACGCTGAGCTAAATGGCCCGTATATTCACTCCGGCTTCATGTGGGGGCTAATAAGGCCTTTCCCTTTTTCAAGAGTCTAACTAGCCACACAGAGGCACCGACAACAAAGAGAGGCCTAATGGCCTCCAATTTCCCGCATTAGTGCCCATTTAATGGCTGACCTGCCCTCTCGTTAGGCGGCGCAGCATGGGAGCACTTCTCAGCCTTGGTTGCGGTGTACACACACACACACACACACACACACACACACACACACACACACACACACACAGAGACAGTCCTTGAAGCCCTCCACAGCCACTCCGCCTCGGGGCCCTGCAACACTTCCACCCCACGCTGAGACGGCATAATAGGCCAGTTTGTAAAAAAGGACTGGCCTGTGATCAGCGGTGCATCCATTTGCTGAGTAATTGAGGGTCTTTTGTCTGTGTGTGTGTGAGTGTGTGTGTGTGTGTGTGTGTGTGTGTGTGTGTGTGTGTGTGTGTGTGTGTGTGTGTGTAAGAAGGTGTGAGCGTGCGCGCGTGTGTGTAAAAGCGTGTGCACCTGCGTGAGAGAGAAGGAGGGGGGGGGGGGGGGGGGGGGGGGATTCTCTCTGCCCATCTGTCTTTATTTGCGCGCCCGTCACTCTCAGAGTGCGTGTCTCCGTGTGAGTGTTTGCGTGAGTAATTCCAAGATAAAGTGGCGCTGCCTGGAAAAAAGATCTCCCCCCCGATTCATGTCTATGGGAAAACAACCAACTGACATACAGTGCGGGAATAAAGGGGGCCCGGCCGGGGCCGCTGACGAGAGTGCGTTGTCTGTATGTCAGCTATGCCATAAAAATGCCATGGGTGGAGGATGACGTTGGCAGGTCCCATTCAGGGCTACAGCACTGAAAGGCCCTTTAGGGCTGACAAAAAAAGATTCCTCAAGCCTGTCAGGTCCCCCGTAGCTCCCCCGCTGAACAATAGAGCTAAGAGCAGCTGTCTTAATAGCGCGAGGGACTGACAGCTTTAGGGGCGATGCGATGCTCAGAGCCGCATCCGCGCAAACCTCAGCCCCCCGAACAACGCTCCGCTGTGTGACAACATAATGCAGTCCAACGGGGAGAGTTTGCCAGACGCTGAACGTATCTTGTACATTTACATCACACGCAAATCTCTGAGGAACCTGAGCTGCCAGTGTTGGCGCGATGTTCAGGAGCGGATGCGGTGGCACGATAGCAAAAGATGCTTCCCGAGCGTGATGACGATTGGAACGAACTGGATTTACAGTTTCCTCAGCAGGAAAGAGCAAAAGATGCTCTCTGTGGCTCGGAAAGTTTCGGTTCGGGCCTATCGAGTGGGAACGGCGTGTAAACGTATTGTATTTGACTGATGGTGCAGTGTTTTCTTTGAAAAGCGAAGGCGGATTACTGGAACAAGTGGCTGACGTTTCTTTCCGCCATCAGCGTCTGATCTGATAATCACAGTGTGAACCTTTTTTTCAGACTATTAGCTGTGAATCAATTGCGCAACGGTTTGTAAACCGCAGCGCAGCTTCCCCATCATCGACCTGGCTGTCAAAGCCAAATACAATAAGGTCTGTGCACTCTATTGTTTTACATCCAGCCATTACCCATAACACCCCTCTCCTCCGCCTAGAGCCTCGCACGTCCACAAAAACGCTGCTCTTTCACGGAGAGAGGACGCGCATCGGAAAACGCGTGAGACAGATCTCTAAATCTCCCCTAAACAAGAGCTCTCCTCACTGATCATGTCAGACATCACCTCCAGTCTATTTACTCCGCCAGTTTGGTTTCTATGGGACCGGCGGAGCCGCAGTGTTTTGGGTTCACATAACTCCTGGCAGGCCGTCTCGTGCGCCGCCGGCCCCTGAGGCGGACGGGGATGGGCCGTTGCTGTCAGTGCAAGACAATGAGATGGAGCTTACACAGGGCTAACTCACGCTCCTCCATAACCATGATTCATACTAATCCCACAGACTCTGCAATTAAGGCAATCACTCTTCCCCGACGATGTTAACTAAAGATTTTAAACCACGTCGCATTATAGCCGAACGCAGTCGGCCAGCACTGATTGGCGGCCGTGAGCTGAGAAAACAAACAGTGTTTGAAGATCGGATGATTGGAAGATTAGATGAGTTAATTTGGCCCTTCGGGCAGGAAAAAAAAAAAGGCGGAGAGCGTTTCCTCCTTCGTGAAGACGCTGGGTGTCTCCATCAACCTTCAGAATGGCTCATCTTTTTCTTTTCTTGCTTCTTTTTTTGCTCTGTTTTTTCAAAGACATTTTCTACCAATACAATGTGAAGAAGAAGCCCGTGGGAGAAGGCGCTCCCTATACCTCGCTTTGGAAAGTTTTCCCATTTTGCACTGACTCAGCCTTGAGGATAAGCAGATGAGTTTTTGGATTAGGGATGAGATCGGAATGCTCGCTTGGATTTATTTCTTCTGGGTACGCATTTATGGTTTTCTTTCCCTCATAAAACGCACTTTGCACATAAGTCGATCTGGACAGATCCTGTTTGTTAAGTATCTGAAATACGGTGGAATTTATTGATGTGGGGAATTTTCTGAAAATTTCTCCCTTTGAACTTTCAGTTCATTTTTGACCCATAGCAAACAACAGTTGAGAAAAATCGCACTAAATGGTCCACTAGGTAGCTTTCAATCAAACCACATGATCCTTCCTGGGCAGCTGCCTAGATGTTTAAATTTCAGGTTCATCTGAGCACGTTAAGGACTTCATCTATGTTGGCTCAAAACTTAAACGATATTGATTCTATTCATTCAAACCTACACTAGTTCTCAAAAAAAAAATCTATCTCCAAAGGAAGATCATGTGACAAGTTTTAAATGTCTAACAGCTACCGAGTGGACCCTGTGGACTTCACTTTTTGTATCCGGAAAAATGTTAATTAACCCCCATTCTTAAATACTACACCATTGTAAACTTAATGGATCATTTTATTGTAGGCTCATTAGCAACCACACCACCTTCACTGAGCAGGTGGGAAACCTTTGACCTTCACACACACACACACACACACACACACACACACACACACACACACACACACACACACACACACACACACACACACACACACACACACCCACCCTACATTCCTTTGTCAAGTCCCCATTACTAAGTTACCATTCCTCAGAAATGGGCCGTGACCCTCCTCCTCCTCCTCCTCCTCTTCCTCTTCTCCTGCTGCAGATGTCATTAGTGACTCCGGACCGTTGAGACAAATTTCTCTGTCAAATTTATAAGCCATGAAGTTGGGCGGTCAAACAAGAGAGGACAGGAGAGGAGAGTTGGATCACCTGAAACACTAGTTCATAGTGACAAAGAGGAATGGAGGAGTGGCGGGATGGAACGGAAAATAAATAAATCTCATTTAGACAGAATAAAAAAAATGAAAGAAAAGACACCGCTCTTCCTCCTTGAATACAATTCCACTACTGAGCTGCCTGACTTTTTTGTTGCACTTTTACAACCTGCCAATCCACTGACAGCGGCAGGTTTGGCTCGAGACCAAGTCGCAAATGAAAATCATCTTCATAACGGCCCTGACTGATGACTGCGAGCTCCGGAGCTCGCTGTAGAAACGGCTGTTTTTAGTGTCAGCGCAGCGGTGGTGGTTTCACACGTTCTTTATACCGTCTATTGAAAAAAATCCCCGGGGCTTTTTAACACACAGAGTCGAAGGCAAACTGTCCTGTGCAGGAAAGGTGGATAGTAAATGTCCTGGATGAATACAGATTAGAAAACACCACCACATTGTGTGCTACAAGGAGCAGTGCACGATTATCCCGCTAGAATGTAAACACACGGCGAGGCCTGGGTTGTCAAAAGTGTGCAATCAGAGAGACATTTGAACTGAACCCGGGGTCACTAATCGCCTCAGAGCATAACACACTTCTTTGCTGCATCTGGCCTAAAGGGCAGACTTTATTCAGACAGCAGCATGCGTGGGAATGATGAGGGAAGTGTACTTAAAGAGGTGTGTGTGTGTGTGTGTGTGTGTGTGTGTGTGTGTGTGTGTGTGTGTGTGTGTGTGTGTGTACTGTACATTTTTGACTTCTTGCCACCAAGTCAAGCACAGTCTCCCATCCAGAGGAGGGAGTGAGTGGGAAGCCGCTGAAAGCCATAAATCTAAAACCCCACGGCGCAGTTCCTTGTGTGACACGTTTATTGTCCTCTTTTCATTTCCCCCTTCTCGTTATATTCTCTTCAGCTGTCATGCTTTTTTTTTATTTTTCAAAATGCAAACTTTAACTTGAATTCCTCAAAAAAAAAGAAGTAAAACCCTTCAGTGTAGAGCTTTCTTTGAGGGGGGGGGGTTAAAATCCGCTCAGTCTAGATGTTCATAGGAATGTAGTCACAAGTGTGAAGCCAGCAGCAGGCATTGCATCATTGTCACGTAACATGCCTCTTTTTTTTGTCTTGGAAGAGGCAGACTGGAGCTGCACAAGTAGAAATTAACTCGTGAAGAAATAGTTTTTTTTTCCAGGATGTGGCAGAACTGATGAACAAGGTGACCAGCGCACATTATTGAGCTGGGAGAAGCTGGTCTGTGATGGACAGGGAACAGCTCCTCAGTGACCTCCATGCTGCAGGATCTGAGTTTGTGACGTGGTCATAGGGCAGCAACTAACAATCATTTTCACTGTTGATTCATCTGTCGATTTTCTCTCTTTATTCAACAGTAACGTCAATAATGTCAGACAACAGTGATAAATATTGATTCTAATTTCCCAAAGCCCAAGATGACGTCCTGAAACGTCTTACTTTGTCCACAACTCAATTATAGTTTACTGTTGTGTAGGAGGAACACCACAAATAATCACATTTAAGGAGCTGGAATCAGATCATTTCAACTTCATTTATTAGTTACTATTGATCGATATGATTTCTCAGACTCACTGGCACAGAACACTTTAATCATGTGCTTGATATGAATATAGTTGCCTTATTTAACTCAATACCCTTTTGATCTACCTACATTTATTTGTAAAAACCATAAACATTTTGACTTAACACCAACCACGATTTATTTGATATCCAATAATAAAAGCTGAACTAGGACAATGGCATGACACAGCAGTACAGTGCATGCGATAAATACATGCAAGTTTCTTAAAGTCAACGAAGAATGGAATTTCAAGGATGCTACACCATCAAATCCCGCCAGAGACTGTTCTACCGAGTTCTAGTGAGGACAGAGTTATTCGTTCAAAAGATCGTCAAGGATTCACGTATGTATCCTCCACGCTCCTAAAACACCCACAGTCCTACGCGCACCATGCATCTCCTTTAACCCAATTTGAAAACATGCTCGTAAACTTTCAGTTGTTTCACCTCGACGGTCCGATTCTCTACAAAACTGCCAATCCAGTTGCTGAATCCTCATATTCGATCTACAAGGCCTAATTCAAAAGTTTGTTCAGACTTCTGTTGCGCAGGAAGCAGCGGCAGAGAGAGACAGTCGGGTAGAGTCGGCATATTTTCACATCAACGTGGTGAATTAAGGGTTTATTACAGAAATGGTTGTGATGAGTGTTATTTTGTTTCTGTTGCAGTTGAATGAAGTGTTTTGTCAATGGAGTCTGTGACTTTGGGGAGACCATATTGATTCTATGTTTTGCACGTTTATAAATTATAATAATTTTTAAAATCCCTGTTGATTTGAATTATTTCAAATAGGCCTACATATTGTTTTGAGGAATGACAAATATTCCTAATAGTAATTGTGATGTTGTGAGTTATTTTAAATCAAGTTAAATATTCTGCACAGCGACACACTCTTCCAGGGTCTGCTCTCTGAATGAGGAAGGAGTCTTGCTCAGCCTTTGTAGGACCCGACTTAGAAGGACCCGTCGTACCAAAGAAGCATTCTTGACATTAAAAAACACCCACAGTAAAGTCTGTATTTAATATATTGTCAAATAAAGTTAAAAAACTGTATAAAATACACACTATATTATACATAAAGCAGTTTATATGCACGTGCTTCAGTTGTTCTGCATGTTTTTGACATATTGTCAAGTTACTCGTCACTTCATCATTATTTCCTCGACTTTATTTACCGTAACATATCCACTGGGCGGCTTCCTTTAGACAATACGATTCTGCCAATAAAATACAAGAAAGTATAATAATACGTTTTAGTGGGGTTCCTTATTAGTGTAAAAAACAGGAGCGTGCTGCCGTCCTGCAGCAGCTACAGCAGAACGGGTTTTCTGCGCGTTGAGGCGGTGTGGCAGCTGGTTTGGTCCACGCAGATTGTTTCTGACACTGATGGAGCGGAGATGTTTTTACTGTACCGCCTCCAGAACCACATTTTACTGCACTCCTCTGCTGTGGCATAGTGCCTATACGGCTCAGTACCAATTAGGCCCTCGAGCACACAAGCAAGCACACACACACACACACACACACACACACACACACACACAAACATTTACATACGTCCACTGCTCTAATTGCAATCTTGGAACAGTAGCCCTTCAAGGTTGTTTTTTATTTTGAATTTTTTTCTACGAGAAACTGTTTTCGAGCCAAAAAATCGCAGCACTTCATATCTTCTGTAACCAAGTGTGACACTTGTGACTCAGGCAGGAAGGATACAGTTGGAGAAGGGGAGGAGGAGGAAAAGAGACCCCTCTGATCCAGAAACCCAAAACCTCATTGTAATTTAGTCATCGGTAGAAGGCAATTAGTGAGGGAAGGACTGGTCTTTGCCAGAGCAAGCAAACGGCTGACACACGCTGACGGTAAACTCTGCACTGAAAGTGCAGCTTTGCTGCGCCAATAACATGACAACAGGCGATGGTCGCTTTTTTTTTTAAAGTGCAAGTTTTAAAACGCAGAAAGAAAAGAACAAAGGAGGTTTTTATCTTGGTGGAAAGCGAAGCAAAAAGCAAACAGGAGGTTAACGTAATTTTTCCGAATAGAAAGACAGCGACGCTCGTCGAGGATTTATTGATGCCCCCACTCGCTCCGAAGATTAAAGGCAGGAGGTGGAACGCCTCTCTATTTGTCTCATGTCTCATTTCAAATGAGGATTTATTCGGACAAGGCCGGGCCTAAAGTTCAACACTTTTTTTTGCAGCAGACAGATTTTTTTTTTCCTGAGTGTTAAATGACATTTTTTGGTCCAGCTTATCATTATGGTTCACTTTATGAAGAACGTTTATGGAAGTGTTGTGTGGCAATTGTGATTAAAATGTTTGAACTTGTATTTGTTGGTAGATTAGACAAACTGTATTGAAGATAACAAAGACAGCATTTTTTATCAAAGTTAGGCAACCCTGTCACTATGAAAGAAAAGCAAAAATTGCTTTTTTTAAATAAAATCTGCACATGGCAACTACGATTGTGCTTACGGCAAATAAATGATGGTTAAGGAATATTATGGGTTATCGCTAAAACACGTGGTTAAGGTCAGGGGAAGATTACGTCATTAACACTATAAAGGGCACACTATTTCCTCCATGGGACTAATTATGAGGTGCAGAATCGCAGGGATATCCGGCTGTAGGGGGAGGAGGGTTTCTAAAAGCTAGACAGATTATCAGTTTAAGGCTACTGAGGAAAAAGAGGCTACTTCCTGTGTCAGCTCACAGATGCGGCTCACGGGTTTCCATCCAAATGCTGCCACTATTGTGAGCCCCACTGGCCGGCGGACTCCTGTGCTTTCCAGGGAAACCTTAAGTGGTTGTGTGTAATTTATGTCAAGAATAATATTATCACCCCCAGTGCGTTATTGATTCTGTAGATATTCCCTAATATTTGCTCTGGCAAAAGAGGTTGACTCTACAGGATGATTGCGCTGCTCAGCGGACCAGGAAAATTGGCTGTAATTATCAAATAGGCCACTTAAACTTAATCTAATGACAATGACTTCAGAAAATAGTTTGACCTTATAGTGAAAAGTCTTTATTTTGTCTTAGCATCTTGCAGCTGATTTAAGAGAAAACCCCCAAACAGAAGGCTCTTCCTACGACATTTGATATGGATCAACTTGATCGTGTTTTCTGAAAACATGTCTATTTTCCCATCTGTGAAAATATCCCCCTGTCAACACGTTCACAACTTGCCCATTGTACTGTAAGCTACACTAAAATATGAAATCCACTGCGTTGGCAAGAGAGGTGTCGTTTCCGATGAGGTCACCGGCCGAGCCAGCAACCCAAACACTAACCGCTGTTATTCTTCTCTTTAAATCCCGCTCTTCTGTTTCTTTTCGTCTTCTCTCTAGCTTTGTGATCGCCTCGTTCTTTATATTTTCACTGACCTTGTGTGTTATTGGGGCTCAGAGTTCATTTCGTTTTTAAAAGCTGTTTATCAGGCGGTGGGTCCGGATATTTTAAACCATCACTAACTGCTACTGACCTTGACCCTTACATGCCTCTGTTTACCCCCTCTTAAAGAATCCCTTGGTTTTAAAGGGACCGTTCACCCCAATATTAAAAACACCCATTTTTTCTTTTGCCTGTTGTGCCATTTATCAATCAAGATGGTTTTGGAGATGCCTGTCTTCTCCCCAATATAATGGGACTATCTTGCACTCGGCTCATGCTGCTCAAAGTGCCAAAAATACATTTGAAGGGAAGGCTAGGGAACAGCAGTAGTAGTCTTATTTTTGGCATTTCTAAAAAAACAAGTGAAACTGCAGCGGAAACAACCCCTTGGGAACAAGTCAAATGCAGAACACTCGTTAGTATATGTATGTTTTTGAAAGGGATTGAAAAGGCAAGAGTGGACCCTGTCTCCTAGAAATGACATTTGGTTTATGGTTAAGTTCAGGCACAAACAGCGGTAGGTTAAAGTGAGGGAAAGATTGTGGTCTCGGTTAAATGAGTGATTTGAAGCACAACACAGGACATGTGCTTCATTAACGTTTAACTGGAACCACAACCTTACCCTAACCTAAACCAAAGTGCTTTTGATGCCTAAACCCAACCGCAAGCAAAACTCAGGGTGCGTGAAAAGTCCCGCAGCACCATCCACCCCGACCCCGTGTCAACGTCCGGTGTGCAGGACACGCAGTGAGTGCAGCGCTTCCTATGCAAGAGACAGTATAGCCAGGGAATAATTATCCAGGCAGAAACGATGTTTTCACTCAATTGGAAAACAGTATAAAAATGCAATTTCTAGGAGACAGGGTTGCGAGAATGAACAGGGCGAAAAAATGCAAAACATTTGGCTGCAAATATTTTGCATTAAAACTATTCATATTGGCCCTGCGATAGTCTTGCGACCTGCCCAGGGTGTACCTGGCCTTTGCCCAATGTCAGCTGGGATCGGCTCCAGCCCTCCTTTATTCACAGTGCGAAAGCTCCTAAAAAATCAACCTTGTTTGTGAAAAAAATAAAAATCACGCTGCATTCCTCGCCACGTAATATTTGCGTTCTGAGTGAAAAGTACTCACGACAAAATGAAGAACCCACGAATAAAAAACCAAAACCAAATTGCATTTAAAAATTCTACGAAGCCACAAATGACTGACAGAAACAGGGTCTGCATCAGCTACTGTTATTACTCCCACAGCACTCTGGCCGACCAGAGGAACGCCGAGGCCGAGGAGGAGAGCGTTGGAAGCGAGCCACCTCTCCGCGGCTCCCTATCTATCTATCTATCTATCTACCTATCTACCTCTTCACCCAGCAAAACACTCATCTCCCATCAGCTCTCTCTCACGCTCTCCACCTCAACT
>NW_027176594.1:16235725-16283225 GCF_023349555.1 Cebidichthys violaceus
GCACAGAAGACAGCGAGAGGCTTCCCAAAGAAAAACCCACAAAATGATGATAAATTGAGATGAAGTTCTGTAAGAAGTTGGTGAGGGAAATCACAGGGGAGTCACCACAGTGACTGCAGAAAGCGCTGTGTTGCTTGGACAGATTCAGAAAATGTTATCTACACATTTGGTCAGTAGTTAGAATATTGATACAGATACCAAGCTCTTCCCAATGCAATCCTCTAACAGAGCACTGCACACAAAACACTGATCCGCTGCCGCACATCCACGCAACTCATAGGAAATAGCCTACTGCTCTTATGAACTAATAAAATTGAGTATCGTACCGTTTTCTGGTATCGGCATACCATGCAACACTACGAGTGTTGGAGTCGCACGTATCCCTTGTGTCTTTCAAATACCTTTTCTCCAACAGCTAGCAGCACTTTTGCAGATGTTTGGGAGCCATCCTAGTCATGTTGGAACACTGTTTTGCTGGTGAATTTGTAATGCATTTAACTTTTTGCACCTAAGGCGACCGGCTACGATCAAGCTCTCGGTGCTGTCAAAGAGTCCAATATAAATAATGAAGCAGCTGTCATCGCTGTAAAGAAAACCCACTTCATGTCTGTGGTTTTGAAAAAGATTAATCAGATTGTTGAAAATCTTTAGTGTGCAGTACGCCCAGATTTCTCTCTTGAGAATGTACCTGACAGCCTAAAAACATAGTACGGAAGTGTGTGTATACGAGCGACTTCTGCAGAGTGCAGCTGATATTAGAGGAGTGCTGTGTAGAAAGGATGGAAAGAGGAGGAAAAGATCTGTTTGGATCTGATCGGCCGGACCAATTATCACCAGCTGCTGCTGGAAGAGTGAACCCACAGATCGGATGGAAACATTTTAAATGCAAGACACACACAGAGCATGTTTTCACCCACAGGCATGCAGCAATATTTCTGATCGTAAGTAGGAGAATGATGATGATAGGGACAATCTGAGTTGCTGGCCTGGCTGGATGTTGTGATAAACCAGCCACAGTCCTCGGGTGAGTTCAAGCACCAGCAAGGGCGACAAGAGGAAGTGAGTGCAGGCCAGAAGCCAACGGAGTAACACAACATGGCATACGACCAAACCGTTTCTCAAAAGTAAGGTTGAGGTTCCATTCCCGGTACGAGCTCCGCGCACACTCACTCACACTGGCTAAAAATGCGAACTCCCACCGTGAGCGGGATCTGTGCTGCATTATGTGTTGTAGCCAAAGCAATGAAACCAAAACCACAACCGTTGAAATGTTCACTTTTCCCAGAGGAGCCTGAATCCAACGACAGACACACAGGCTTGGAAATTTCAGAAAAGATTTAGTCTTTTCTGACAAGTGAACACATTCCATCACCCCAAGCAGTGCGACCTGAGCTTTGTCTGAGGCCGTAAAATGGATTGTAGTGAAACTGATCTTTTTTCACTTAAGACTACACCACACAACACGCAGATAGCTCTGGTAAAACACAGTTACTGCAGATGTGTTTTGGATTTAGTTTTATGAATGATGACAGCCTTCTTTGTGTTTCTCTTTCGGCACAAACAGACACAAACGCTTTCTAATTACTGTTTTGTGTGTTGTCTTTATCTGAATGTTGTCCTCGGACAGACTTTTGATACAAACCTATTTCCACTCTTCAAAGGCCTGTCAGAATTTATTATCTGCAATCAAAATTGTATTGTTTCTCAAACAGGCCTCTTGACAAGCAACAACTAGCTCCAAAATTCCAGCTCCAAAGGGCTGCTGCCAAACACTGACATTAATAGCTTCAAGATCCTCCATGCTTCAACATACGCAGCAGCATCAGCGTTATTTGTCACATCTATTGCTTCCATTTGAGCCTAATGATTTGCGATTAGAAATTATCTCACTCATGGGATTGTATGGTCTCTGGTTACTCAAGTGCTCAAAGTAGCAGCTTTATAAAAGTCCTTTGATGGTAATAGATTTATTTCATCATCATTATTGTTTAATACAAATACTTTGTGAAATGCTTCTGGAGCCAGACGTCAGAATTATCCCTAAAAACAAAATGAATCTACTCTTGTCTTCTTTTGACCCAGGCCTGGTGACTATTTTTGGTCCAAAATGGATGGTTGAAGAGCCAGGAACAGAATGTATCTCCTGTCACCAAACATGCTGTTAAATCTATTTTCAGATCACAAGGTAAAAAATACACTTAAACACTGTCACATTTCAAATAAACCACCTGATCTCACCCTATGGCAAAAACACGATGCATGAATCCATAATCAAATAGAGCTGCAGCACCGTATCTCACATTCTATCCTTGAAGGTTTTATCAATACATCTAATCAGTGTAGTCTATGTACCATTACTTCAGTCAGGCTACAGCACCGTGACAGCCTTCAACAGCTGTCTTCTGAACTTCCAGTTCAATACATTTAAAATGCAACTACCTTTTAAATACCTGGCATAGATTCTCAGGCCTCTCACTTTAACCCCCAATGGACACACACACACACACACACACACACACTTGCAGAAAAAATACTGCACACTCTCAGTTTATATACTCGACTGGAGCACAGACCCTTTAACACAGCTGACGTCATGATTATGTCACAGTGTTAGCTGGAAAGACTGGATGCAATCAAAAATCACCTCGGAATAGTGGGCTAAAGTTACACATTGAAAATGTCATCTCGTCAATGTCATTTTATGCAACAAAAATGATCTGAACAAAGTTGCCGCTAATCTGGCGATAACAATGTGCTTTCCTACAGTGTGACAAGAGTGTCCAGACGAAGCATTCATTTGTCAAATTCGACTCGTTTAGCAGCAGGCTAGTTAGCGAGCTAACTTGCTAATTCCACCATGCTTTCATGCTGCACTGGTTAGAGAAAATATGCCCAGCGACTTTGCTGGTTCTAACGGTCCCTCTGTCTCACTCCTCACCGGTAGAAAACTACTTCGCCGGGGGGAGAGCAGGCGGGGGCTCCAGAGACTAGCTAGCTAACTAGCCAGCTCTGGAGATGGACAAGCTAGCTAGTTAACCAGCCAGCCATCCTTTTCCAAAGTATAGGCTGCCAGCTGAGTCTCCTGTGCTCGCAAAACATGCTGCAGAAAGTTTGTCATTATTTCTGACTTCCCACAGCATTTGTGTGTGTGTGTGTATCTTTTCTGTCTATTTTTGTGTTTGGTTACAGCTACTTGATATACTGTACAGTCAGGCTTGCTTACAGTGCTGGCTCAGTGGCCATGTTTCTGTCTGTCTGAGAGATACAACAGGCCTCAAAATCTAAAACAGAGGGTTGAGCCGGTCGCCTGGACCATGAGCGACTTATTTTTGCAGCGGTTTACAAAACGAGCCATAAACACAGATAAGAGCTCCGGCAAAAGAGATTCTTGAAGAGAGAGGCCATTCCCCCCTGTTTGAACTAGCGGCTTCAGACCTGAAGAAAACTGTGTTTGTGTGTGTGTGTGTGTGTGTGTGTGTGTGTGTGTGTGTGTGTGTGTGTGTGTGTATGTGTGCATGCCTACAGGTGTGTGCATGAAGGTAGAAAGAGGTGAGTGCTGACTGAAGAAGTGGAGGTGAGGACTAGTAGAGGACAGTGCAAAGTGCAAAGCTACTCTGTCAGTTTATTCCCAGGTTTGTTTGCTGTGAGCGGGACTAACGACGCATCCCGCCGGCACCTTTGAAGATGAAGGATGCCGGTTTCATAAAGGTGTGCGGCGAGCTGCTCAAACATTAACCAGACCTTCAGTCATGTCTGAAAAGGTAGAGAACGAACATGACAGCAAAGGAGACGTCTGAAGGAAAAACATCTTTTGTTCCTCAACTGACTTGATGCATTTGAAGTGAAAAGCATCGCTTCTATGTGCAACCAAAGGTGGAATGATACGTGTCTGACTGGTATCATTTTTACTGGTGGAATGGTTTACAGTTTGAATCTCATTATCCGATATGTGCAGGGCGACTGTAAACACCTCACCTAAGTAAGCAACAGTGATCTCAATGGAAGAATCCACTCTATTATATTTGAACACAGATATCAATAGTCTATGATATTTGATGGTTTTTAGCATCTTTGATGCTTTATGTCCTACAACTTTTGATCCATTCTACATTGGGACATCTCTATGATCAGGGCAACTATTGTTTAATGCACAAGCACAACATTTTTCTATGCTGCATTCCTTCATGATTGAGAGTTGGTGGACAAATATTTGCAAAAAGCGTTTTCTTTTTGATTCAGTCAGAAAAAAAACTGTACTACATCCAGAATTTGATTGTTTCTGATAGCGTTGCTGGCAACTTTTCTGTTATCAAACTCCGCTGTGGCTGTTTCTGGAATTAGAGATCTCATTAAGGTTTTGGGCAGCCATCCATTGAAGTTAGGAAAACACACCACCAAACATCAGTATGCGCACAGCTGTTTTTAAGTGTTTACTTGTGTTCGCTCAAACATTTTGTTGGAATTAATACTCGCATCTAGTTGAGGCACTCAGAGGACCTGTTCAAGAATTTTTTATGTAAGAATTTTGTTTTTTTTCACCCGTGGCGGTTTCAAGTTGAAAGCAAGCTAACATATCATAAAGGTATACAAACAACTTTAAAGCAGTTTTCTTTTGTCCATACAAGCGGTTGTGGCTTTAAAACTCAATTATTTCAATGGGTATCAAATCAACCATGTCAACTTGTCGACACCACGCGTTTGTTCCTGTCAGTCAGATGCCTCTGAGCAGCACCTGGGAACATTTGAGGGTGATTTATGCAGTTTAGATTTGGATATAACGAGGCGAAGAAGAAGAAAAAAAAGCAGCAGCTTCCTTCAAATCAGCCAGCTGATGCTGGGCTTCAGGAGACTGCTCGTGTGCAAACAGGCGTAAATCGCAGCTAGGATGGAGAGAATCTCCTCCAAGTCACTGATATGTTACAGTATCAATGCAGATAGAAGAACAGTTTCTTCATGTCCCAGCAGCCTCTATATTCCTATTGACCCAATAAGGGGCGCCTGGAAAAAAAAAAGAAAAAGAAATTTGTGAACAGGCCATGGAAATGTCACTCTACCTCCCCTTTATTTCCCGGTTCTTCTCCCTCACACATTTTTCACATCTGTCTCTTTCATTTTCACTATTGTCGTCCTGTTCCACCTCCTCCTGTCCCTGCTTCTCTCTGTGGTTCAGTCCCCTCATTCTGCATACCTTCAAGCTTTTGAAGGGTTTTTTTCTAATCTGCCTGAATTATTCAAGACACCTTCTCCTTTCTTTAAACTCAAAATGTTAAATAAACTGCACAAACTTAATTAGAAAATTAAAATGCTGAAAATGAACAGTAACTTTGCACTCCTGCGGTTGCTAAAAACCCAGATGAACGCGTCTAAACTGAGATTGAAGCGTGTCCCCGTCGTGCCTGCGGTGCTGGCTATTGAACCCATTGCATTAGAAGCTGCATCTTCTTCTGCGATGAGTCAATAATCCAAATGGATGGAGGCGCACACTCAGGAGCGTCCTCTAAGATCCTGATCCTGGTAATCAGCAAAGTGCCCTTCAGGAGAAACCCAGAGACGGACCTTTCTGTCTTTGTGTCGTCTTTGTTTTGTTTTGTAGTCAACGGCTTACATCAGTTCCGACACCGCACGGTGCCAGACCTTTTTACTGCACACAGAAACACTTCTGTGCTTAACTAGAAGCTCATGAGAGTCCAGAGACACTCGCGGTGCGATCACAAATGTTGCCCAACTGAATACAGCCATCCCTCTAACACACCTCCTCCCGCTGTTCACTCCCTCTCTTCAAGATTCGAGAACACACTTGTTTCCTCAACAGTGTTGAGAACTAAATATCTTGCTGTCAACGCGATGGATGCAGTAATCGACAGGCTTTCATGGCTCGAGTGTGAAACGTATTATACATGATCTAGTCCTCTAAAAAAAGAAAGTGTTGAGGATTGTTGACTGAAGGAAACGATTCATTTGAGAGAGTTTATTAGGACTTGTGCCTAAACTGATTTTTGTTTTTCACACATGTAAACTCTACACCATGCAGATATTTAAAAGCTGTAAATTGAAAATCCTCCTCTTTATATTTGATGCATTTGAATGAGATATTTGAGCATCATCTGAATGCTAGGATTTTCACCGTGGCAATCTTTCTGCCTATAATGTTACTATGCCAAATAAGAATTTAAATGTTGTTTGTGTTGCTTGATTCTTAAATATAATAAAGACATGGACTTTTTTTTTTTAAAGTGACTCATGTAAAACATGTAAAGAATAACTGATATTGAATTGAGTGCGATGTTCACCTGACGGTAACTTGTAATTCAAGGAGTATGAACTCAATTCTATTTATTTCTTTTATACATCAAGTGCTATTTTGAGAGTCCAGGCAGAATGTGGATATTTCCACAAAACTGAGCTTGTTGATTTAGCAACATCTGCCAGCGAGAATGTGTCAGAGCTTTAGCAACGGACAACGGCAGCAAACAAAAAAAACCTTTTAAACATCTGCTACGTGTCAAAGTGGCTGACATGTGCCGTGACCGTCAAGCAGTATAGAGTCTTATTTTTTCCCCACTGCAGACCTGCAGCACTCTGGGGAATATAAAGGGATTCACTCTGAGGCTTTAGTCTCTATCAGCAACATCTTTCTGCCTCTCCTTCAGTTTCTCGAGCTGTCCCTCCTCATCCTCCTCACTGTACACCTCATCAGCAGGAGCCGGACCAACATCAAACTACTGCCAGTCTGTCTTTCCAGTAATTACAATGGAATTAAAATAAGCGAAAACAACGACAAAAAACCCAATTTCACTTGGAATACAGCAACATAATTCAGCAATTTCATCAAACAATCTCTCATCATCTTCTCTTATGCATCTCAAGTACAGAACCTAAAATATTCTGCAGTATCTACAACCTACTACAGGTTCATACATGTGTCTGTGCCAGGTTGTAATAAAACTACTGTAACCGATCAGTCAGCAGCTGACGAAACACGTTGGCTTGTCAGACACAAAGAGCAGCAGAACAGATAAGATCAGGAATTTGCTTCTTTTGTTGTTGTTGTTTCTACACCTGCTTTCTTTTAAGCATGGCAAATACTGTTATATGGGGGTATATTATATTTTCTCAGGTTGTTTTTCAGTGAATAATGCCAGTGATAATTAAGAAAATAACCAAATGAAAGTAATTCTCACTTTTTAATTTTTTTGAACTAAGAATGAAATTCAATAAATCTAGGGCCAATTTGCTTTTTTCAATGTAATAATGAAAACGATTTGATTATAATATCTTAGAAATTATACATTCGTAATACTAGATTTTTTTTAATTCTCAACTGCAACACCTGACATTTTGATACAGTCTGTCGTATTGATTTTGATGCAAAAAAAATAATGATGTGATAATAAAAAAAATAATTAATTAATTAAAAAGCTGTGTTCAATTACCACTGTGGAGAGTTTGATGCAGGATCCTTGAGATGAATCAAAAAAGGCATCGCTTTATCGCAGCGGTGAAGTCGAGCAGAGAAATGTTCCTGTGGATGATTCGTCTCGGTGCTCTCGTGTGAGGTGGTTTAAAAGCGCCCATCGTGGCCTGCAGTGGGCTAAATGGACTTTCAAATTGCATTTCCACGTCTTGTGTGACTTATACACACTTTTATGCTCGTTGACGAACGCCACAATATCAGGAAAAATAAATGCGTTTGACTTTGCTTGCGGTTTTGTTTAAAGCATTCTTTGAATTAAGTTAAGCTGTACAATTTGTCGTAAATTAAACTATAATACAATTATTTTAATTATTATTTAAAACACCATCAAACGCATAATTGTGCATGCCCAAAATTCACTTATTATACATCTATTTATCTAATAATGCTTTCCCCCCCCCCCCCCCTAATGAAATATTTCCACTGTAGGCCCAATCTTAAAATCACACCAGTCCGTCCTGCCTCCACAAACACAACCCGTCCCACATGTATCACATAGACCCCGCACAGCATCAGAAACGCGCAGCCGCTCCGGGACGGAGCTCGGCGGGGTTGGACTTACCGACGCACTCGTTGGCCTCCCTGGCCGTGGCTCTCTGCCACGGTCTGTCGTAGTGGAAAGGCTTGCACCTGTCGCACTCCGGCCCGGCGGTGTTGTGCTTGCACTCGCACACCAGACTTCCGTCCCGGTCCTTTACGCACCGGGATGCGTGCCCGTTGCATTTGCACCTCCCGCCGACCTGCAGGTCCGACACGGCGTAGAAGTACGAGTCCCGCGCCAGCTCCGAGTCGTCCTCGTTCTCGTCGCCGAACGTGTGCAGCCGGCTGAAGATGACTTTGATGTCGGTGGCCGTTACCCAGTCCTGCAGCACCGGGGAGTTGTCGAAGTCGTGCGCCGACGGCCGGCCGTCCAGCGTGCTGAAGGCGATGAGCCCGCCGGTCAGCGGGTACATGTCGGTGTGCGAGTCCGTGCAGACCGCCTCCTGCTCGTTCTGCTTCGTGATCACGGCCCTGTTCGGCTTGTTGTACATCTTCCTGCACTGCGTCGAGTAGAACTGAAAGGGCACCCAGGTTTTACCGTAGTCCATGGACTTGTAGATGACCATGGATTCGGGCCGCGGCGAGCAGAACTGCAGGCTCACGTAGGTGACCTCGAACTTCTTGCCGAGCGACAGAGTCAGCGTGACGTTCTGCGGGTACTGGACGAAGTTCTCCGACTGCCAGCAGGTGAGGTTGTGCGGGTTGTTGAGGTCCGTCAGGTACGCCGGCGGGTGGTACTTCTTGGGGTCCGAGGCGTCGCAGGTGTGACAGTTCCTCGTCCTGTCGTCTCCTTTCTCCGCCGCCGTCACCACGCAGTAGCGGCCGGGCGCCTTGCCGCAGGTGCTGGACACCTTCACCTCTTTGCCGAAGGCGGAGTTGACGAAGTCCGGGATGCAGCGCCGCGGGTTGCCGTGCTCGTCGTAGCAAGGGTCCGGGGGAGAGGTCTGCGCCGCGAACAGGCTCACCCCGTAGCCGCCGATGGCGCTCCGGCACGACAGGGACGCGGCGAGCAGCACAGTCAGCGCAATGTCCACAGCCCTTATCATGGTAGGTCCCTCGGTCCCCAAGTGTCTCTGCCGGCTGGGGGAGAAACGGGGGAAGCAGCGAGCGTGAGGTTAAGTGAGTGAGAGAGAGAGAGAGAGAGAGTTAAGTTTGGCGATGCAGCAAACACCCCCCCGCCCCCCCTCCAGCAAAAAAAAAAAAACAACACACTTTACACGCTTGATAGTTTTTTTATTTTTGCGAAATTTCTATAAAGCTCACTTTACCTGAGAATGATTTAAAGAAAAAAAAAAAAGAAAAAAGATGAGAGGCTACTTTTTCTCTGACGGGCTTCAATCACAACTTCTCCCGTTTTCTTGTTTTGTTTCTTCAACAAACAAAAAAATGATCTCCAGCGTAAAAACAGAGGAGCGGCTGGATGTAAGAGTCGCTGGTGTCCTAATAGCAAGTCCCTCTCCTCCTGCCGTTCTTTTCACAATCTCTCCCTCTCCCCCCCCTCCCTCTCCCTCCCTCTCCCTGACACTCTCTCTCTTTCTCTCTCTGTCTCTCTCTCACTCTCTATCTCTCTCTCCCTGACACTCTCTCTCTTTCTCTCTCTGTCTCTCTCTCTCTCTCGCTCTCTCTCTCTCTCTCTCTCTCTCTCTCTCTCTCTGTCTCTCTCTCTCTCTGTCTCTCTCTCTCTCTCTCGCTCTCTCTCTCTCTCTCTCTCTCTCTCTCTCTCTCTCTCTCCCTCTCCCTCTCTCTCTTTCGGATCGGATCTTGCTTGCCACCGCTCTTTGGTCAGCTCATCTCGAGGGGTGACACTGGGCGGAACAACGACATCCACTGGTCGCACAGGATCGGACTCGCGCGGAGATGCGAATCGCCGCAGAGGAAAGTGAGAAAATAAAATGAGCACGGCGTTAATTCAGCGCGTGCCACACCTTCATCTGAACGTCACCTGCACCTAACTATTGCTATGCCTCTATAATTACACTAAACTGATAGTTATTACAGTTTTCACAGTTTACATAATACTGGCGTGAGGGTTCAATTTGTATTGTACTATTATACCCTACTATAAATATAGTTATGGTACATTATTAGAAGGTAAACCCATCACTCACCATTTAGGATCACTACTTATATTAAATTAATATTATCCATAGTCGAAGATATAACAGGATTCCTTCAAAATAAAACATCCCAGGCACTCTTAATGTGGACGTTTGCTTGATTTAAGTTTAAGTTCCCTTGTTCATGGTGTGAGACAGTTATCAGGTATTTCTTTAGATGACTGACTGTGTGGCAGTTTTGTCTCCAGCATGACGTCACTCTCACTGATCAGTTTACAGACACAGCCTCAGGTCCATCGCGACATGAAATTACACCAAAAAACAAGCTTCTACTTACATGCAAACGACAGAGAAAAACAAAACGGATTTTTTTTTTTTTTACTGGATACATCGCTCCTGTTTTGTGCCTCGCTCGTGCAGTCCAAGCTGGTCTCGCGCCGCTGGACCTGTTGAATGTTGGCATTAGAGGTAACAGCGCCATCTGGCGCCCGGAGAAAGAAGCGCCACTCCGGCCTCACACTGCAGCGAGCGGTGTCTTCTACTTCTCCCGGGCGGTGGAGGCATAACGCCGTTTGTTTAATGAGCACGAGGAGGATTGGCTGCTGCAGGTCTGAACGGTAGATACTATACCGACAGAGCAGGCTGCTGATGTTTATTCTTTACTTTTAGAATCAATATATTAAAGAATAATTCAGAACAATTTAGATCATTTGCAGTATACACTTTATTATTATTATTATTATTGTTAATAATAATATATTATACTATATATATTATATCATTCATTAATTCACCAAAAAACATTTACAATATTAATCATCAATGTGTTTGTATTTTGTTAGATGACAACTTTAATATATTACATAATATATTTTAAGTTATTAATGCTATATGCTATATATAAAATGTTTGCATGCAAAGAAAATACTTCTTACCAATTTCAATGTGTTTCTACATTTGTTTCTACATTTCCTGCAGTTTTTCTTTCTTCAATAAACCCTACAGCCCCTCATATGCCTCCATGACATGTTTAAAGGACAGCCTAAAGAGGACAAGAACGGGGACAGAGCTACTGGCCTATGTGAGCTCACAATGTTGTTTTGTGATTAAATAACTTTGCATTGAAATGAATCACGATCACATACACAAACTCATGTCAAATAATGATCATTGGGGTCAGTTAAATACATATTCTGTGCAAACAGGTCCTCTTCTATCTTCTTTTCATGCTTTTTAAAGATCCTGTCAGGTAACAGCAGTGGTTCCTCTTCTCTCTGATGAGAATCCCATCAGAGACAGCATTATTACTTTGTCAAAGGACAGTCTCTTTGTCTCGAGCGGGACTTTGGATGCTGTAACAAAGTGATCATATTGAATTTCTCTAACAGCAATGAAAACAAAGTTCAATAAATGTTAATAAATGAACACTTCTATTACTCCTGAAGAGCAATAGATACAATTGCAAAGGGTACAAAAGGGAATTAAATACACAGTATATGACTGATAGTGTCAGACAAAAAACAGGATTGGAACAGCAAAGATATAAGAATACACACAATATAAAGTGCATAAAAATGCATTTACCAGAATCCCATGGCCAAATGGGGAAGTTTTGACTCAGGACTGCATCTGCTGTATCAACAGCTTCTGTATCTGGCACAAGGCCATTAGGCTGCCTCCTCCAGTTTCCGTTTTACTTTGCAATAATGTCGCGTTTTGGCTTGCAGTCTTTGTTATTATCTATAAATTTGTTACAAATATACAAAATCACAATTTTTCTCTTCCTGTGAACATATGCTTTTTAATTTGTACAATGCCTTAATGACAAACGATTTTTTTGGACTGGAAAATATGATTGTAACATACGTGGCCCTTCCTGGTTGCGACCACTCCTCTCCACCTGACAAGAGTCAAAAATGAATGTATTTAAGTCAATTTAGACACAAAAAGACACATCATCAAAAAACATGATAAACATACAATGGTCATTCATACCTCACATTTTGTTGAGTGACCTTTCGCATGCATCACTGATAGAAATGAACGCATTTGCAGGACATTCTGCAGCTCTGGAAAAGACTCAACTGCCCCTCTGTACATACGCGTATGTATATATGTATTTATACAAGACATCAGTGCAAATGAACTCAATCTTGTGTTCTTCCCTAAGATCGTGCTGTAGGTAGAGAGGCTAAGCAAATATCTCCCCGCGAAATATGTGGAGACCTGCATCCAAATCAGAAGTTGATTTCTTTGAAAGGGGTTTATTCCATGACTGTCTCTGCTCTGAAGTTAGGACCACAGGATGGGCGTCCAGGTGCCTAATGTAACAAATACAGCAGCCATTCCAAAATAGTAATTACATCGTATGCATTTTACATCTTACAATCCATCACTAACTTTCACACATAAACAGAACGCTATGAGACAACTCACCGATTTGACTTTGTCTCTAATCCTTTTCTCCAATTCTTCTAATGTACAGTAGTGTCACATTTGGAACATAGCATTTGTTTGGGACGGCAGTCTGTGCAACAAATCACTGCATCTTTTAATTCACTCAATTCATTTCAACGTAAATAATTAATCTTCCTCCAATATTATGCTATGATGTTTAACTTGTTCAAATATGAGTTTAATGTACCAGTTTCAAAATATAGAATTCTACATTCACAGATTTCTCAGTGTCAGTTTTCAGTCACAATAAAAGAAATACAAACATGAAAGCTGCTATAGTGTTGTACATCACTCCTACATTTGATACCTTTTGTATAATACCTATATATTTATTAACATTTAGTTTGAATCAAGACTTTTTTTCCATTGGGGTATTACCAGTTTTACTTTAGTTAAGTTTTAGAGTAGGCTACTTACTCGACCCCTGTCATATCACTGGATATGTGTCTGTAACACTACAGATATTAATTTGAGTTCATCTTGTAAACATTATATATTAAACACCAGAGTCTCACATTGTGTCACAAAAACGGCCACAAACATAGACCCGTTTCTTTGTTCTGCTTCACACATCGCTACAGAAAGAGAGAGACAGGATGTCAGACCGAGAGGGGAAGATAACTATTAGTTAGGACTTAATTAGATTAGGTTAAACACTTCTCCAATTTGGTTGGCAACATCACAAATTCTGTTTTCTATTTGATTCAAGCTCGCCACTGAAGTTTAACCCCATTCTACAAAGTGAGACATTCACCCAAATCAGTTTATTTCACTTTGTTGTTGAAATATCTGGAGCATTAATTCAAATATAGAATTATACTTCCTCTCTTCTGTTTAATACTCATTTGAATGTCGCTACACTCTGGATCAGAAAGCACATTAAAATGCTGCACACATGTTACAGTATTAAAACAGACATGTGGCTTGAAACAACAGACCTGTTATTCACTGTTGATATAAAGAACCTACAAGAGATAATGGAAAAAAAAGAACGCCATTTAATCCACAAACAGTGCACGACTGGTCATATTTTATGAAACAAACAAATGTGTCCTTCCCAAGTACAACAGGTTTACTAAATATACAAGTAAACATTAATAGGAGGGACTTCTATCTGAAGAGGGGAGTAACGCTATTGAAATGAAAACTGCACAGACACAAACTTTCCTCAATCAGAATGAGGATTTAAAACTCAATGTATGAGGCCATGTTTCTGGTGATGCACATTATTCCGTCACACCACCACACGGCAAACATTCACAGGGCCGGAGAAGTGTTATTAACTTGTCCTATTAGATAAACAACTCTTGATCTAAGTGAGTGCATATGTGGAAATATGGAACCATTTTCACTTGGCACATAATCTACAGCAGATAAACGTATCATTTACAGCCCCTTCTAGTTTATTCTGATGAAGATATTTGAACAGTAGATTATTTCTGGACTAACCTTGTTCATGGCCAGAGTACGCTATCAGTTTGTTGTCGACATCTTTAATACTTTTAATGACTTTCCATTCATCTTTGTTAAAACCTCTGAGGTCATGGCTGTACAATAGTCTGCTTGTATATGTGATATTATAACTGATGTCTGAAATGAAGAGCATAAAAAGGGAGCATGTCCAGGTCTTTGTCTTGTGTCATTTCTGTACACATTTACTGTTGCCTGGAAGCAACTGCATCAGCAGAAACAAATGGAATCATAACAGCAACAGACAAGAAACAGCAGCCAAACAGAGTTATGACTTCTTTCTACTGGTGATCTGTTGTGATATAACTTCACATATTGTGTGAGCTCTGAGACAAATTCATGTTTCTCCGTCCTTATGTGATGCTGCCTCATGTTGCATCTCTGTGTGATGAGTTCAGATTCCTCATCTCACTCAGAAAGTCAATACAAGTTTATTTTTTATAATTATAAACCATGCAGTACCTAAGTACATCCTGTACTTAGTTAAAAGTAGCCTACACTAAAACAGGTTAGAACTGGTTATAATGTTGCAACCCTGTCTCCTAAAAAACACTAAAATGCATTCTCAAATACGTTTGACAGGAAACGTATTTTCTCCCTGATTAAGTTTGTGTTTAACGTATTACAAATATGTTTAGAATCAACATATCTTTGCCGTTTGGTTTTTTGATTTCCTACAATGCGCTCGACCACGCGTCAGGCTGTTATTAATTAGAAAAATTTAGCTCTAGTCTTTATTCTTTTTCTGTTACTCTTGTTTTCTAAGATGAGAGGTGATTTTAAGAAGCAATCTATTATGACAGTGTTTGCATAGTGACATTACTCTTTTTAATAAATGGGTTGATTTAATTCCCATATATTTTGTATCTTTCTGTGCATAATGATAGCAGCATCTGTCATTGATGTGAGGAACTATTTGTTTAAACTACAACAGTAGTTTTTTCATCTAAACTGTTCTGATATACAATTGCGTCAATGGGGATTCCCAAGTGACCTCATGCGTAATTACTGTAGGTCCATGGCCCCATGAGGGACGTATAGGGACCCCTTAACTGGGAATATTTGCATGTGGGACAAGAAGTTCGTCACTTCACTTCGTCTTCCTCGTCGTCGCTTTTTTACGTCCCAGACGATGCATGGCTCCACGAAACCAGACAGAAGAGCGACCTCGCGCGTGTCTACATTGAAACGACATCTTCATTCTTGAAAACAGGTTGCAAAGTTCAGACTGTCAGGTTTGTTCTGAAATATTTTAAATTCACCAATTTTCATTTTCAACAATGTTAGAACAGCTAAGGAAAAACATTTCCAAGTGCTACAAACTTTTTTAATGTTTTTCTGAATTTTTGTTCAACCTATACATAAAAA
Organism: Cebidichthys violaceus; assembly: GCF_023349555.1. Lineage (NCBI taxonomy): Eukaryota > Metazoa > Chordata > Actinopteri > Perciformes > Stichaeidae > Cebidichthys > Cebidichthys violaceus. The sequence continues at coordinate 16,251,092 of NW_027176594.1, forward strand.
AGTCTAATGCTGTAAACTAAAGTAAATTATTAAAATCACAGTGTTGTCCATTCGCATTATGGTGTGTTGTAAATAAGCTTTGACAAATATTACTCTTCTGTGAATAATTGTGCAGAGCGATACAAAGCTGAACTATATCCGTTCGTGTTTACTGTCACTGTTTTGTATGGCTTGTCACAACATTTCCCTCACTTCTCAAGAAGGGGAATTCATAGTCGCACTAATACATGAAATGTAAATGACAGGCAAAGCAGGAGGAGGAAGTAAGGTCAGTGTTTCTCTGACACACACACACACACACACACAGAAAAAGAGAGAGAGAGAGAGAGAGAGAGAGAGAGAGAGAGAAAATAACAACTTTATTATTATAACATATTTCAGAAACATCATTTCCAGAGATGTTCGTGCCTCAAATCCCTGAAAAACAAAAGCTCCCTTTTATGTTTTAGTGTTAAGACAACTAAGCACAGTGACACTTGCCTAAGAAAATAATGAACAAAGCCAAGATATGTCAAGTCATTTCTCACAAGTGTGAAAATAGCATTAAAAAAACAAACACGTCAAACAGATGACTTCCTTTTAGGGGCCAACATCCCTCCATAATCCACATGCAACCTCTTTCTCTCTCTCACACACACACACACACACACACACACACACACACACACACACACACACACACACACACACACACACATATGTAGGAACACACGCCATTGCACTTCCCACCTATAGACACACTAGCAGCCTCCCTCATTGTGCTCACATGCACCTCTTTCATTCCACTTCCTGTTTGTGAGGCGCAGTGTGTGTGTGTGTGTGTGTGTGTGTGTGTGTGTGTGTGTGTGTGCGTGCGTGCGTGCGTGTGTGTGCGTGTGTGTGTGTGTGCGTGTGTGTGTGTGTGTGTGTGTGAAGCGCAGGAGTCTCTGAGCGCAGCAGAGAGCTACAACCAGAACTGTTGCTTCGTCGGTCTGCTCCGCTCGTGCCCAGGATGTGGCTTCGCCTGACGTGTGCAGTGAATGAATGGCAGCGGCACTGAGCCGGAGACACTTTGCCTTGGACTATTCAGACTCATACAACAGGACATGGATGCCGGACGGTGAACTGCAGGTAAGCCAACGGAGGCAGGGGATTTTATTTTGAAGGGCATCGGCTCGCCTGCTCATGTTTGCGTCTAGATATTGCACCGAGTATTTGAGAATATGACGACTTGTGAGAATATGATTTCAAATTATTTAGCTTCATCCGTGCATCTTACATGATGGTGAATTGACATGTTGGGTACTTTTGTCTTTTGAGGTGATTTTTGTCAGTCAACTTTAATTTTGTTTAGACGCACGCGATTGTGTTTTCTAATATCCAGAGTTTGTGAAAGCGTCGGGCGTTTTGTTTTCTGTCAGAGGAGATGATGGGCAGCATCAGCCTCAACACTGATGGGAAATGCAGGGCTGTAGTCGTGTTGACAGCCCCCCCATATGTGAGCTCACAGGCCCCCTATGTGATACCACTTTGGGAACTTCTGCTTTTTCAGATGCGCTAAATGATTAATGCTTTCAATAAACGCAGAGGAAGTAAAGACGCAGAAGCACGTGTCAGGCTCCTGGACGTTATCTCGCTTTAAATGTCTGCATCTGCGAATGGGAACAATTATTTGAGCCGGTGTTATCTCAATGGATGTCAGACATCTTTGTCGCCCCCCCAACCAGCTGTTCCTATAGATTTCTGTGGCTGTAGTTGGTGTCACAGAGCAGGAGAAGTGTGTTTGCTTTGCACATTCACATGCAGGTATGGCATCATTTATTTGGATGGGTTTAAAAACGGCGCTGAAAAGGGACAACCAGGGATGCAAGCAAAGAATCCTGTTGGTTTCAGATTGACAGTGTGTCAGTGGTCTTTGAGGACTCCACCCTGTTGAAACTCAGCTGAGCCAACGCCTGAACGCAACATCCTATTTTACTCCAAGAACCAACCACTCGAACATTTTCTCTTCAAAGCAGGTGTTCTTTTCTTAATCTGAGATTCAGGGCCTTTCAGTAAAAGTCAACTTCAGTTAAAATAAGTCAAATAATAAATATTCATTCCATCTGTGTGGCTTTGCAGGATTTTACCAAGTGCAAGTCTCAAGTAATTATTTTTGTGATTCTGACTCGAGTCCAAGTCTCAAGTTTTGATATCTGTGTTCTGGATGGTTTGATCGCACAAAGTGACAAGTGCAACTTCACCTCTACAGCCATGAGGTAAACACTGGCGAATGTTCACTGGACAACTCTTCTCTCTTAGTCTTCTACTCTTAATAAATACCATTACCATCATTTTTCACCAACAGAAAAGGACAAGCCTTAAATGTTCTGCAGTCCTTGCTGCTGGCTTCCTCGCTGTCAGATGACAACAGAGGAAGGGATCATCTATTCTTCTTAGAAATTGTGAAAATTGCACAACCAGTTTGAATACAATCATCTCCTCCTGTTGAGAAATAACAACTGCCGTGGCAGGTCACGTGTCGGGCTTGAAATAACAATGAAAAGGAGGACATTGACCCGCTTTGTTGTCGACCATCAGATATCAAATGAGAGGATGTTGCAGTGTGATCTGTTTTTTTTAAATTTCAAATCTAGTTGAGGTCGATTGCAGTCTCCCAGTGCAACGCTGTGTGTTATTCACAACATCGCTTCCTGTTTGTCTCTTTACGGCTGTGGTATCGGTAAAATCGCAACTTTCTCATTTACGACTCATACTTTGAGGTCAACACCCCCGTGCGTGTGTGTGAGCGTATTCAACTCCGCACAAGCACAACACACCTGTTGTTGCAAAAAAAAAAAAAAAGAAAATTGTGTTTTTTGGTTTTACCCATATCACATTTAAACAAATAAACAGGATTTGCTTTTCTCCTGGAAATCATGGATACTTGCATCCTCATCCCTTGTTGAATGATCATGAAACCAGTGTGAAAGAGACCGGGACAAGGACTCACTCAGTCCTGTTGGTGTAGCGGAGTCGCCCTGTTGTTTGGAGTTAAGTGTCGTTACCTGACATTACAGCGCCGGATATTTGCATTAATGGTTGTTTCATCTTGTGTTTATCAGGATTTATTGAGGAAGCGAAGTCCAGAGGGCGTACGGAGTGGCTTTCGGTTCTGTAAGTCACAGAGCATCCTCTGTTGATCGCCTTTGTTGCAAAGTGGTAGCAGCGCATGCGACCCTAACATCCAGGGTTCAATTCCGGCCTTCGGGATCTTTGTTGCATGTCATACCCCTCGTTCACTCTTTGTTTCTCCCATTTCTTTGCTGTCCTCAAAGAAAGGTGAAAGGTGAGTTGTTGCAGAAGTTCTAATTGAGTGAGTTTAACGTGAAGGAAAGGGTTGTACTGTAAGCACAGCAAGGTATTGCAGTAAAACACAGGAAGAATCATCTCAGAGTCACAGCAAATCTAAAATGTATTTTCTAAAACTGCCAGCAGACAAAAAAAAAAAAGGCTTAAAAAGTGGAACTTGAAAGTTTATCCATGACCTTGGGAACAGCGGTTGACAGAACAATCTCACCTCACGGCCTGCATGAAGAAGAAGTCCTTGAAGCGTTTCGAAATGAAATTGGAAGTGTCAACATGCACAATTCCACGACAGCTGAGCAAAGTGTCGGCTGATGAGGATCGTGTGACGTGATCGGCTGACACAAAGGTTCCCGCTGCCCTCCGTGATGTGTGGTCTGCTGCACACCGGTCCACTCGGCCTGGTGAGTTCCCACCGGCGGCGGCCGAAGGGAAGCACTTAGTTACAGGAGAGCTTTGGAGTCGGCCGCTGTTGTTTCCTAAAGCCATAAGAGGTCAGTTCACATCCAGCAGGCCAGTGGAGAGAAAGAGGGGAGGGGGGGATATGAATATCAGACTCTATCAATCATTACAAAAATGACAGGCCGCATACTGTATACACACACACACACACACACACACACACACACACACACACACACACAAACACACACAAGCTCTCCTCCCTGGTCTGTGGGAGTGGATCTGAGAGTCCGATCACACCACAACAATAGGGAGGCACCTGCTTCCTCAGCTGAGCAGGGAAGCCGTCTTCCTGTGAGGAAGCAGTTGGTAATGGGATCAGTGGGAGAGATGGGAAGCGGCCTGCGAGGAGATGGAAGGAGAAATAAAGACGCAGGTGGAGTTGCAGCGCTGGGACCGCATAGGTTTATCTGTGAGATGATACTTGTAAGAGAGGGAGGCTGATGAAGAGGAGGAAGGAAAGACTCGTTCTGTGCTGTATCTCAGCAGGGATTGGTTGTTCTTTCGCTACACAAGCGCTGCTTGATATTGTCTGACTTGTTGCAAGTTGCAACCCTTGAAAAAGTGGAAGTGACCTTGTTGACTCTTAGGGATGTGCTGCATACATCCTCTTATGAAACACCGCAGACTCATGCATTTGAAACATGACTAAAAACTCTGCGTAAACAACTATGATGACACTCTGGAGTTGGGATTGACATAGTCTGTCAAAAATCCCAATCAGTTGTAAGCCCAGGCCGGGGGACAGTCACGAATGCGTCGCTATTGGTTTTGTAACACATGGACACGAATCGGCAGGGTTTTTTTTACTCGTCGCTCAGGATGAAAATAATGCCAATGGAAAGTCAACTAGGATCCACGTGGCCATGCAACGGTCAGAGCTGGTGAAGTAGTATTTAATATGGAGTGGTGGGCGGGAGGGAAGATCGATGGGTCCAACAAACGCAGGACCTTCAAGACTTTCAACCATGAGACCCAAAGCATGTCCCAAAGTAATGTGCTTTTGTCGCCTAAACTTAACTGTACATCGTTAGTTTAAGCCCAGCCATGATGTTTTCCCCAAATCTAACTAAGTGGTTTTGTTGCCTAAACTTTTGTATTGCAAAAACTAAATTGTTAAATGAATCAATAGATGCCTTTAAATGATGTTCACATCACTAAAGACTCTGTCTATAAATTCTTTGTGTATATGAATCCATTCCAGTACCATTCTGAGCAATAAGGCTACTGTAAAACGACGCCAACACTAAAACTTGATATCGTCAGCTGAACTACTAGTTGATAAACTTCCAAACAACACTTTCACTGCATCGTGCCACCTCATAGAAGATCTTCACCTCTTTTATCGCCTCTACGCATCTCCATTGAACCCCATCCTGGATGCAGGAGTCATCACGACTCTGACTTATTAGTTCCTTCCACTCTGAGCTGGGCTCTCATCCAGCTCTGTCCGACCCTGACAATGACCGGAGCCCTAAGCGCAAGTGTCCAACGCGCTCGGCTCTATACCTCCGCTCAGTACCACCCAGGACACCTCTCAGACACAATGCCTCTCTGGGGTGGGGGGGGGCGCTGAGAAAAAAGGGCTAAGTGTTTACCTCTGGGGCTGTATAATTGAGCTTCATTTCTCTGCCCTCCTGAACTCCTGCCCTGCCCTTCCACCGGTGTTAATGATGAGGTTGGATGTTTGTACAGTGTATGTGTGTGTGGGTACTGTATAATGTGCGTATGAGCACGCATGAGTGAATATATGAACAATGGGTTGTGTAACACTTTAATAGGTCCCCCGCATCATCATTTTAAGGCAACAGACTCCAGGCAAAAACATTGTTTTTCATGCACTGGTCAACTTTCAGACTAGCAGAATGAACACATCCAAAATACACATTTAGGTGTTTATTTCACTAAACGTTGTCTATTTGCGTTGGTAGATTTCCCCTAAATTCACCAATAGTTTGCATTAGATAGTGGCTCATTTGCATATTTAAACAACATTTCTGAAAACTTGTAATACAAAAATAAAATTGTCTTAATGTACGTAATCTACTGGGGAAGTTATTTATGGTGGCATCTATTAGTTATTTCTTTATATTATTCTGTACATGGCCCACAATCAAAAAAGTGTGTGTGTGTGTGTGTGTGTGGAAGGGTTGTTTGGTGAGTGGGTGCAGAAGAGAAGTGAGTCGTTCATTAACACAGTTCGTCTGACAGCCTTCATTTATTTCTGGCTTTCACGTGAAAGGGGGAATTTATTGGTCTATTGGGAAAGTTTTAGAAGATGTAATCAGGCAAAAATAGTTTTTGATGTCATTGCTCATTTCTGTCCTAATGTGACTAATGTGAGCACATCTGGCTCTGATCAATAAGATCAAAATTATTACGTTTTTGAGAATCTGGCTTTTTTGTACATTTTAAAAACAACAACAGAAACTGCTAAGCTGGTCAAATTCTAAAAAGACAAATCTTTAAAAAAAGCTTCTTTAGGGAAGTAAAGATGTTCCGCTTCTCAAATGTAGTTTCCCAGTGTTTTGCGCACAACATACAGATACTGTATTTCCATGTAAAAAGTCTGAAATGAGGTAAGGCTTTAAAAATATATCAAGGAGGGACATAACGCATAACCATACAAAATCTAACACACTATATTTTATATTAGATTGCAAGTTTAAGGCAATTCCACATCGGCGTTACTTTTCAGACCCGGAGGTTCAGAACCTGGAAGGGGTTTCCCTAATAAATGTAATCCTGATCTAGATCTGACTTTAACCGGATTACATTTACACCTGGTTGTAATATGTGTCTCCAGTGTTCACGTTAAGATTCGCTTGTGTGCGACTTGGTCTCCATGCCACCTCCGTTGGTGGTTTGGCTGATTGGATCACAATCTGTCTCCAGTGTATTTTGGGTGCATTCACACCCGTATTCTCATATGATCAACCACTATACGACTGCTATCCGTTCACCCAAAACATATTTTAATGCAATGTGCAAAGGGGGTCATACTGTACATGCCCATTGTGTTGACCGCCACCTGCTTCTGTACAGAGGTTACTTTTTGGGTCAGATCGTATCAGCTACCTGCTTGTTCCCCCGCAAAAAAAAACCTGTGCCGTTTTCAGGGGAATTCCAAAACCTCACAATGATGTAGTTGCTGGTGGTCACTGTACAGTTTTGAGCATACGTTTTATTTGAAACATTTTTCTCGGTTGATGAAACAGTCTGAGTTGACATGAACGTTGTTGATCGACTCTGAAAGATAAATCTGTCACTCCGCCGATGGGACATCCCCGCTATCTTGTTATGCATATTGCCTCTGATGAGATGTGTTTATATCAGAACTGAAACAACTTGCCACACCTGGGTTGTCCTCAGATGTGAGAAACAGCCAAGTGCTAAATGTAAAAGCTATAAAAGTGAAGTTCAGCTCGACCAGGTGGGTCAGTGCTGAAGACATGATGCACTTACAATGTTGTTGGTCATTCTGGAATTATACATTTGAATGTTTTTCACCATGTCTCTCTGATCCGCAGCATTGTTTCATAACTCTGCTGAGTGTGGTACTGATTTAAAAACTGAAATCAGTGGGGGCTGTTTTTTCTCTTTTATCCATCCATAAAAGTCATGCGGTTTTAATTGTGTGTTGGTTTCGGTGTGCCTGAATGTTGCTGTTAGGGTTAGTTGTATAATTACTCAACATCTACCCGACCAGAGTTTCAATAAGTATCCTGTTTAAAAAACAATCCCTTTGTGTATGCTTTTGTTGTATGATTTCATATTTAAATATATCACAGAACATTATGGATAATGTAGCTCAAGACTTTTCATAAAACTTGCTGATTTGAGGCAAAACAGGCGTTTTAATCGTATGTGATTGGACATTTCAGGTACTATGGCAACAGAATAGCAACACAAACAGACGCCGTCTGTTTTTCCTTCCCCTTAGAAATGTCCCATCTATGGCAATGTTAATTCTATTATATATCATATTTCCTTACATGTAACATCAAAATGCTTTACATTTAAAGACAAAGTATAAAAATATAGGCATAGAAAAAAGAAAATAGGTAGCATAAACAACACAAATATAAGTATATGGTAGCATATACCAAACAAGTTCATACACAGTGTGTTATGGTTCGGGTGTCTTTTTAGACTATTTTACATACTTACCGGGTAATCTGCCGTCATGCAAAAATGACGAGATAAGGATACCGTTCATGAATAGAGAGGAACATGTGAACATTATGCCCACATTATTCAATCGAATTTGAAGACGATATTCCACAGAATGCATGAATGTATTATATTCTGATACTTAATATCGGCTCTGTCTCCTGTCCCTCCGCAGAACCTGAGCGGTGAAGATGCAGCACACCTCATGCACGGAGGACAGGATCCAGCATGCTCTGGACAGGTGTCTGGACGGGCTGAGACAAAGCCCCACAGCAGCACAACATTGGAACGGTAAGACACAAGAGGCTACAACAGTGATGAGGACTACAGCTAAGCTTTGGTTTAAGATAAAGCATGTAACAAGAATGTTTCTGCACTGCTTCAATAAAGATGACTGCATTTATGTGGGAATTATGATGTATATTTTCAGTTAAAACCTTACAGCTTAGAAATGAGAACTTTACACAGAAGCAGGCTTGTGCAGTGTGTTGGATTCTGCGACATCTAGCGGCGAGGTTGCAGATTGCAGATTGCAACCAACAAAAACTTCTGTGTGCCAACGAGAAAACGCAAATGGCCCTATCTAGAGCCAGTGTTTGGTTTGTCCCTTCTGGGCTACTGTAGAAACATCGCGGCTGGCTCCATGCAGAGGACCAGCTCAGTATGTAGATATAAACGGCTCATTCTAACGAAAACGCAACGACTTCTTATTTTCAGGTGATAGTCAACTAAAGAAAACACACTTATAGTATTATATTTCATTTCTGTCAATTGATCCTCTTAAATGCTAGAAACAGTTTTTTTAAGAATGATTATAATCAACCTTTTTGACAGCAGACATTTTGACATGTCATAGAAGGAAAAGTATAGTTGTATTTAATATAATTGATGATGGTTGCATTCCACTTAGGGGAGGCTCTGATATAGTGCGTGCTATATCAGAATCAGAATCAGCTTTATTGGCCATGTATCCATACGCATACATGGAATTTGACTCCGGTTTTCACATTACTCTCAACGTACATACATGGAATATACAACTAAACAAGAAAAATATGAAACAAGGACATTAAAGACAACAAAGAAACAGAAACTAAGCCACTTAACAAAACAGAGCTTTTGGTAATGTTATTAGTTCCACCTGTGCATGTCAAAATTAGTTGGTGGTTCAAACCTGTGCACATGTGCCTCCGCCCAGTCAATGTAAAATTAAATTAAATTTTCATGTTTTGTGGCTGATGCTAATTTCTGCAAATTTTCCTGCATATTTTCCTCCTCTTCAGGCTGGTTTTGTGGATTTTAGCAAGTCATGGTTAAACGTTGTGTGATCCTCGTTACCCGAAGAGGTTGGAAGGAGCCATACGTTTCCAAAACATGTGGTGCATTAGCAGAGTACGTTAGCACGTCATTAACTAGCGTTAGCATTTCTATGCTACGCTAGCTGCTAAAAGTTTACCGAATGCACATGCTGCTATAGCTTTTCAATGATTGTTACAGTGAATAAAGAGGAACAGTGTTGTTCCTTAATTCCATTGTCTTCTGTCTCGATCACCAGGTGATGTTGTGGTTCACTTTTACACTGTGATCTGTAGGCTTTAGCGTCTATCTTTATCTGTTAAACAGTTTTTTCTGAATCAGTTTGACATCCTGAATATATACTTCAAACGCTTACCGTTAACCTCTTGTCTGATTTTCTCTGAAATGGCTTTTTTTTTCTTCCATGGTAGCAACGTGGGCCGGTGCTTCTCGAAGGGTCAGTCGAGCAGTCTTGCTCGGTAGCTCGTAGATCTGTCGTTGAGCCAAACCTGTGACCCTCTGTTTCTAGGAAGGTACAAGCGACTTTCTCAGAAATATCGAGTACACATAACGTTTTGTTTATAGTGCTGCCTCGAACAGAGGGCAGTTGTTTGTTCTCACTTTCTCAACACAAGAGCAGCGTGTGACACGCAGCGTGCGCGGCCTACAAGTATATGTGTGACCTAACTTGTTGTTGATGACACCGTTGTCGTCAGATCATCGCGGGGGAACGTGTTTTTGGGTGCTGGCGGAAGTTGTATGAATAGACAGCTGGGAGGAAGTGGTTGCCCAGACCGCAGTGTGTGAGTGAGGCATCATGGGGCAGGAGTTACTGTGGTGCACGGTGTGAAAACAAGACACAAGATTAAATCAGCATCAGCCTCCCGCATGTCAACCAGTGCCAGATAGAGTGTTGCATAATTACACAAACATGTTCGAGGGTTTTATATCCCGATAGACTGTGATGATGTGATTTTTACATTTAAAACATGCTAGCTGAAGCTGGAGTCTGCTTTTCATGTTTTATTCTCCTCCTCACTTCATAACTCCATCTCCTGTTTAGACGATTTCCAGGGACTTGTATGTTGACTATGAGTGTGATTGCATTCATATGAACTTAAGTACTGAGATATTCAAATGTACATCTCAAGAGGATCATTTCAAACTTGCAGCTTCATTTCCAGTACTGGCATCTTTTCAAAACAAACCTGTGGAGCTCTCCAGCAAATGTGCAAAACACACCGTTGTGAGATGTTAGATATGACTCCCGTGTGCAGAGAAATACTGCAACTGACACGTTTCTTGGAAAAACATTTCTGTGGAACCGGAACAAGTGCTGATGCGTTACTTCCTGAGCTCCTCAGAGATGCAGTCGGAGCCGTTGAGACCGAGGGATCAAATGGAAAGTAAGGTGCTTGTGAGGAGTCAGCAATCACCGATGTTTATGAGCCAGATAGACGTCAGATTGGTGTGGTTTCAGATGCTCTCTGCCGTTGTATTATCTCAAGTTTCCATTTCACACTTTTATAGAAAACGTCCAACGGAAAGTTTCCAGTGGGCCATTAATGATGTGTGGGTCTTGTTATCCCCAATTCTTTTTTGTAGATTTCACTTTAAATCCTCTTCATTTTACTTTTGATTATTATTATCATATTTAGATGTTGAGTCCCAAAACAAGTCTTTTGAGTAAGATACCTCACCTCTGTTTTCTTGCAGCAGGAAATCCGTCCTGCCAAAACATCCTAACTGAAACACGAACAAAAGGTTTTTAAAAAAAAACACCCCTGAAGTGCACCAGCACTGACAGTATGGACTTTAAAGTTCTGCTGTCAGGACTTCAGTACAGTCTCAGAACCAAACACAAGATTTCTAACACTTACTTTATAATCAAGGTGCTGTGCATATGAAGACACTAGATGCAATTTCATTCCTAAACGCTCAGATTTTTTTGATTTCACAGCTGAAATGAAATGTCTTTCAGGCTGCAATAAATAATAAGCGTTTGTGTAATTGTTTCCAGTTGATGTCATATTATGCAGAAAACTGCTGCTCCGGTTGGATGTCTGTACTTTTGCTGTAAGTGAAATGGATGTGCAGCAGCAACAATATGAAATGAGCAGTTTACATCAGACTGAACTTCATTCAAAAAAGAGAGAGCGTCTATGTTCATGGTCTACCGTATGCCATCTATTCAAGCTACAGCAAATTCTCACATATTTTGATATTTGTGTCACCGAGTGAAGCTTGCACACCATTGTGCGTCACTGTATGTGCATAGGCGAACCCACTGGCTGACTTTGATTCACATTGAGCTGGTTCCTCCTGTATATCATCAGAAACCAAAACCACAACGGTCTGTGCTCTCAAAATGTCTCACAAATTAAATAGTCTACCTAATGTCGGCACTGGAGACGAAACACATTTCTGCAACATCACACTGCTGACCATATACAGATATAGCTTTACAGACTCCCGCTGCACTAGTCAGCAGCAGAGTGCAACAAAAACTGACCCGGGATCACGAGTGTGTCTGCTAGCTCTGTTTTGAGCACAAACAGTTTTTTTTAATTTATTGCCCTGGCTAGTGGTGCTGTTTATTGAATATCCTTAGTGATGGACTCTGTCTCCTACAGGTGTGCTGCAACCCTGACAACATACAGTCTGTTGAAGTGCTTGATATATGCATGTGTACACTGATAATTCATTTTACAGCCATTATTTTTTTCAACCCGCTGATGATCTATCATTACAAGACCGTGCAGTGTGGCGCAGCATTGCTCATATCCACAGAGCTTTATTACCGCCGCAAAGGAGGTAATAAACTGTTACTGCCCGATTTTCAGGAAACTTGGTGGAAGGGTGTGGCATAGGCTAAAGGAAGAACTGGTTGAATTTTGGAGCGGAGGTCTGCTCTCTCTGAGTGGCTTTTATAGTTTTGAAAGTTGTTATGGGTAAACTCACAGCTTGAGAGGTTACAGTACAATAAGCAACTGTTTTTTTGGAGTAAAACTGTTGTGGTGGGTTAAAACATGTGACTTCCGTCTTCTGACACTTTCTACGTTTAACATGTGTGCGCTTTTGCATTAACACAAGTCCACATGTGCTGCCTTTCAGTACTGATGTGCTCTGCGGGTCAGTCGATGAACCGCTGGAGCCTGGAGGAGCTGGTGAAGAGGGACCCTGAGAACTTCCTCATCCTCTTACAACAGATCATCAGGAAGACCAAAGAGGTGAGAGGTCAAAGGTCAAGGAGAACATAATTGTCAACTGGCGATGTCCTCACTGCTGCAAGACAGTGCTGTCATTTCTGAGTGTTTGGCCTAATCAATGCTCTCTTTCTGTCTGCCTCAATGTGCGTTCAGGTTCAGGAGCAGTGTCAGTATGAGCTGGTGGCTCCTCTCGCTATCATGTTCTCCTCCACGTTGCTTCAGGTACATCCAGATATTATCACCTCTCAGTACCAATCCGAGAGTCACACATGTGGAAGTGCCCTGTCAAAAGTTTTGTTGGTTCCTCAATGCAAAACCACTATGACATCATTGGATATCTGATTCATTGATGTATTACTGGTTGGACAGAAGAGAGAAGAAATAGCGACTGTTTGATTGCTTCATGATCAGGTTAACATGATTCTATAAATGTATTCTTACACTAATTACTAGTGTACTAATTACAGAAATGCAACATACTTCTTGTGAGTATTTTTTTTCAGTAGGAACCCGTTTAACCCCAGAGTTCAGTTTGAGCTCTGTAGCAACTGGTAATGTTACAGCTTTGAGGTTTTGTAATGACGTGACCAATGTGCCTTTAGTTGTTTACTGTCATAAAGCCTGTAATAACGCACATAGTACAAATACAGTGGCTAATGAAATCACATTATTACACTAAACTGGGTTACCTCATATAATATGTGACATGTTTGTCATTGAAGATGTAATATTAAAATCAAACAGTAAGGTAGTAAATGGCAAAGAACAAGAGAAGTGACATCTAAGCCAATATTGTTATTACCATCGTCTGTTTAAGTTGTGTTGCACCCTTTCAAAAGGCATAAAAGCCAATTAAAGGGAGACACTTCAGGTGAATAGGGTAACAAATAAATACTAATATATATATCACCATAAGACTGCAAATTAGGCATTATCATGATTTCAGGAGACTGGAGTCTACAGATGCAAATAGACAAAGTAGTAGTAAAGGAACACCTAATGTGTATTTTGAATGTTTTCTCTCCGCTAGTCTGAAAGAAGATATTATGGAGGCAAAATTGCAGATGGAGAGACAACAATGTTTTTGCTCGAAGTTTCTCCCCTAAATGTACTAAATGGGTGTAATACATCACATTAACAGGTTTTATTACAAATCTGATCCATCAAGATTTAATCCAAAAGGGAGGAAAACCTCCTCTCTTCAGTAGACCTGAGTGGTTGGTCCACTAATGCAGGAATCCATAAAGTTATTGTCAAAGTTGAGGATGCCCACTGAAATAACTGATCTGTGCCTCGGTTGCAGACACCATACTGTCCTCCAGACACAGAGCTGCTGGAGGAAGCCATTGAGGTGTTTCGCTGCTTCCTCACATGGCCCGAGCCTTACTGCAGTGTGTGTAGAACCCTCCTCACCACACTACAGCTGGAGATCAAGGCCCCAGGTAAATATAGATGGGTTCGTTTTGCCACTGTGTGTGTGTGTGTGTGTGTGTGTGTGTTTCTGTTTCTATCCCAGTCTGAACTGAGTCTCTGGAACCTTACTGTTGTCTTTCAACCCTGGTAATCGCTCTCCCCCTAGTGACAAGTCAAGGAAATGCATTTAGGGTGGCGCTGATGTAAAAAGGCACTGCTTATGCCAGAAACACCGGTAGCAACAGCATCAATGACAAAACAAAAGAACGTTCAACACATTTGAACAACGTTGCTGAAATTCAGTGGAAGGGCCAAAAGCACAGAATGCAGTCCTTTGTTGATTTTTCATTTAATATTTGTGCTTATCTTAACTTTTGTAACTACAGTGTTAAACTACTGAACATGATGAGCTGCTTTAAGGTCAAATTAATTCAGCGCGGCTGCTTAGTATTCAACTGTATTTCATGATGCTGTAACGTCATGAATAACACTGTGTTCTTGTCAAGTTTTTAATTCAGAAACCATGAACAGATGGAAGAGAAAAAGAAGAAATTTATTTTTCTATTTTCCTCACAGGGATTTCCTTTCAGAGACTTGTGAGAGAAGAACAGTTCCTTAACACCTCCAGCCAGAGCTCCAAGACCATGTAAGTTCACACAGTAAAAACAAACTGTACTCTCTATAGACTGTAAAACTATAGAATATGCTACATGTGCTCTATGTATTCATTATTTAGGATTTATAGTAGAATGAGTAGCTCCTCAGTTTCTCATGCTCAACAGTTGTTGGTGATATTCGGACGGTAAGAGTGCACACGTAAAACGTTCTCTTCGATCAGCGGCCATTTCATGAGGATCTATTTTCAGTCCAGTGCAGACTGTGTGTTATATTTGCACCTTCTGCTTTCTTGCTAAAATGCATCATTTACAAAAAGAAAAAAAAAAACATGTCAGTGGTTCACAGTAACTTTATCTGATCTGACGCCATACCTTTGAAGTAAAAAAAAAAAGAAGGTTGTCCACAAAAATAATAACTCAATTTAGATGGTTTGCACTTCCTGACCTGAAAAGTCCCTTTTCATCCCCCTCTCCACCCACCCAACACCACCGCCATAGCATCCCGTTGCATCGTCGTGTGAATTTGCATACAGGTTCACACATTACCAGTGACATTATCTGTGTGCTGCCTGCAGGACCGTGCTCCTGATGAACCCGCGCGAGGTGCCCGCTGACTTTCTCTCGGTGGCTGAGCAGCTCAGTCGCATTCAGCACTCGCAGGGAGACACCTACATCAAACTGATCAAACACGCCTTCCAGTCCACACTAGGCTCCAAATACCCGCTACACAGCATCCACAGAGCCCTGCAGGTATGTGCTCACAGCTCTGGACCATGAACTAGAGTCTATAGTTCTTAAACACAATTAAACGATATTTTGAGTATAACTTTTGTTTAAAATTTCCTTTTATGTTAAGGGGGTAGAATTAGAGAGTCAAGTGTCATTTATAGAGATATGAGTTAAAACTACATTTCCCTTTAAACCCTATTTAGATGCATCTCAAATGAACACCAGTAGTTTATAGTATTTCGAGATAATTGCAAAAGAGAGTTGCATTATATACTAACATGGAAGCAATATCAAGGAAATGTTTAGCATTACGTCTAAAGAATTAGCCGGGTTACAATGCAGGAATGACTCGAGACACCTTTACTATACCATCTCGTGAATACACTTTGCAGGCAAAAACTGTGAATGAATTGGAGTCGATCTTCTCCACGGTGAGTGATGTCTTAGAGACGGCCGCTGCCATGAGTGACCCCCTGAAGGGCCGCAGTCACGTGATCCAGGGACTTGAGCAGCTGAGGGAGACCATGAGAATACCAGCATCCAACGGAAGGAAGTCTGATGGTAAGCGGGCATATTTTATGAACTGGGGGATATAAACACACTGTATCACATTATAATATTTCAGTTTCCAGTGGTTATTGCTCTGAGAGTTATTTTTATGTCCTCCCTTTCAGGAATGCTACAAACTCTACCTTTGCCTACAGCCAAGTGTTACATGTTTCACTGGGAAACAGACAACTTTGGTAAAGTATTCTGCATGATACTTTATTGATTCATACACAGGAATATCTTTCTGCTTTGAGCGGCACCAGGAAATCCATTCCCTGTTTTTAATATGACAGAAATACAAACCATATTTCTATTTATTTGAGTATTTCTTTTTATCTTTCTAATCGCTGAATGGGATTGATATTTGTCTTTTTTGATCCCTGCAGATGTTCTGAACACCCTTTTGGAACACGAGCCTGATGACCAGGTCATGAATGGGCAAGCTGAGGAGGAAGAGGAGGACGACATTGATGATGATGATGATGAGGAGGAGGAGGAGGAGGAGGAGGAGGAGGATGAGACGGAGATTGATGTCGAAGAAGACAGGGAGGACGAAAACAAAGACGAGGATGAACATGGAGTGGAATTGCCTTCCATGTCCATCATCCCTAATGGCTGCATCGCCAATCACCGTGCCTCCACCTTCTCCACCATCTCCTCCCTGTCCACCGCCTCCAAAGACTCCATGTTCTCCACCTTGTCCGTAGCGTCGGAGTCCTACGCTCCGTCCCTCTACTCTGTCACTTCGGGCGGTGACAGTGACTACTTTGACGACTCCGACGACTACATCTGCTCCTCCCCCGTTGCTGAAAAATGCTCGCCAAAGTCCGTCAACAAAGCTTCGGCCCGGTTCAGCCAGCACCTGTACCGACTCTTCATCAAACCCAAGAGACCTCGGTCGCTATCTCGGGCCAAAAGCTTAGGAAACACGGAGTTGAAAGACCTTATAGTGGTGCGAGAGAAGCGCTCCAACTCTCTTCCACAGCAAGTCCAGTTACGCTGTCCTGAGCCCTTCCTCCAGCCACAAAGTCAAACTCTCAGACACGTCTGCTTCCGAAGGAGGCCCATTCTCAGCAGCGATGAGGACAGTAAGAACACTACGCTGAGGGTGGTGGTGTTTGGTGCTGATCGTGTGGCAGGGAAGGTGGCCCGAGCCTATAACAGCCTGAGGAGGAAGGAGAGTGCGTGTCCACGTCTCAGCAGGGCTTTCAAGCTCCAGTTCTACTTTGTGCCCGTGAAGAGGGACTCGGCGACAGGGCCGAGGAGTCTGAAGTCTCCTAGTCCCGTCATTCAAACTGGATCTCCAAAAGCAGCGGCCCTGTCTAATGTGAGTAAGAGCACTCAAACCAAACGTCATACATTGACCACAAGGTTTTGTTCATGACATTACGGTCATTTAGCAGACGCTTTTATCTAAAGCGACTTACAATTCAGTATCTATCTAACACCGTAGACGCAGCTACGGGAGCAATTGGGGTTAAGTGTCTTGCTCAAGGACACATTGACGTGAGAGCAGGAGCCGGGGATCGAACCGCCGACCCTCTGTTTGAAAGGCGGCCCTGCTCTCCACTTAGCCACATGACACCGTATCAAATTCCTTTTATGTGTAACGTACTTGGCAATTAACGGTTCTGGTTCTGATTTACTAAGCTGTCAGACCTGAGTTGTACAGGTTGTAATTGTTGCTTTTGCTAAAGCAGGAGCTTCACCTCACGGGCGCAGGGGACAGCACCAACGACATTGCCCATCTCCTTGGTATGTTGGACCCTTGGTACGAAAGAAACACCCTTGGCCTGCTTAAGTTGCCTGTCAACGTCATCTGCCAGGTACAACTGAAGTCCAACTTTCACACCGCCTAAACAAAACTCAACCTCTCACGTTCATCCAGCTAAGAACATCTCCAGTGTAGTTTTATTATTACTCAACCAGTATGTAACTGTTATCATGCAGATAGATAAAGCCTGGAGCGTAAACACCTTTCAAGACGACATAAGTAATTCTGCTGTATTATCGTGTGAAGTATTAATGAATTGTTTTGCATTGCTCTGCAGCAAACCTCAAAGACGGAGTCGGAGTCGTATGATGGTTCCTATGAGCAGCATCTGCCCATCCTGGCCGACTTGGTCCTGTACTACTGCCGCTATGCTGCCCGGCCTGCTCTGATCCAGCTCTATCAGGCTGAGGTCAGTCACACTCTTACACACAAACATCACACACAGCCATGATAAACTATACGCATCGCTGCCAGGGGCCTACATTAGACACATGTAAGCCCCGGTATCCAGTCTTACTGTGAACAAATGCAACAATGTCCCAAGTTCAGTGATTGATTGAGGAATCCTTGGTGTTGCAGCTGACGTTAGCTTGTGGTGAGAGGAGGACGGAGGTGTTCGTCCACTCCCTGGAGTTGGGTCACACCGCAGGAACGCGAGCCATAAAGGCCATGGGTGAGTGTGACACACAGGCGAGGCACACGGAAATGCAATGAATGCAATTTTCCACGCACTTTAATGCATCATCGTTTTTTATGAGGTTGAAGCTGAACTACATTTACAATAGCGGAACATCATGTTATTTCTACATCATGATTCAGTCTACTTCTATTTTTCTAGTTTCACTTGTCGCTTACAAATTTGGGGAAAGCTCTTTATGCCTCATGCCCGCTGATTAGTTGCACCTTCTGCTTTCTTGTTAAAAATGTTTTATTGTCATCGACATTCTGTCAACAATGCAACAATTCCAGTGTTCATTTTGCTCCACTTGTTTATAAGTCTGAATGTTTGCAGTCATATTTAACAGTACTGTAGCAATATTATTTTCAAACGGCATAGCTGAAACACTGCTCTCATGTATCACTAATGTGTGTGTATATAGGTGCTGCCAGTAAACGCTTTGGTATCGACGGTGACCGAGAAGCAGTGCCTCTAATGTTGGAGGTGGTGTACAACAGGGTAAGCTGGTGATTTGGTTCCCTATCCAAATAAAAGTCTTGAAATTGCACTTTACAGAAAGAATATTCTTAAATTACGAGCAGAAAATATGAGCAGAAAAACGTCCCGTTATCTACTTTTGGAGACTGTCAGAAGGTTCTCCCCGTTTACCCTAATTCAACTGGTTTCGGTTGTGGTCACTTCTCCACCCACAGGAATTGACGCATCGAAATCGTGTGGCAAAATAGTCTGGTAGACAGTCACGAGCACGTGCCCCGTCCTCTGTGGTCTCTGTGGTGGGAAGCATTACAGACAAGGCAAAAAAACTGCAATAATCGCATCCCTTCTCCTCCCATTCAGGTGGTGATTAGTGGGAGAAGCCAGTGGAAGAGAGAGACCAAAGTCTGTACGTCAGTAAACTTCACCAAAGCATGCAAGAATCCCGAGGCACTAGGTACGCTACTGCCACTAAAGCTACGTGCTGAACTGTGCTGGATAGAGTGCTGCAGGAACGGGTCCTCGAACCTAGAAATGAGTCTGTGTTTTTGCACTTCCGGTTCCCTCGTCTCAAGGCCAATGGGTTTTTTGGAACTGGTATTAGGTTTAGATACCTGAAATAAGGTCTGTGGTGGACGAACCTTTTTTGAGGGAACCAGTGCTATGCCATCTCTGCAGCACTCTATTCAGGCCGTACATTAGCTACGTAGAGATTCAACATAACCTAATAATTACTGTTTAGGGATAAAAGGAACATTTGTCATTAGTCAATAGTTCAACAAGCATTTGTGTCTCCAGTTAATGTGAAATTGAAATCCCTTTTGGATATATTCCTTTTGATACCCACATTTTGTAATTATGGAGCAATTACTGTCAGGTGTGTAAGTGTGCTCACAATGTAATCAAAACGATCTCCGTCAGACTCAAAGATGGAGTGCCTGCAGCTCACGATGACTGAGGTCCTGAAGAGACAGAACTGCAAAAGCAAGAAGGGCTACAACCAGGTGAGCGTGACATCAGCCTGTCGCGGTGGTTTGTGGTAAAAAAAAAAAACGCCGTAGCAGCAGCACGCTTTTAACAAACAACTCTGCAACACATTCTCTATTTAAATACAAAGATCTCTGTCAGCTTGATGGAACGAAAAGCCACAACACAGGCAAGACTGGCGTGTGTTCTGCCTAAAGTATTATTTGCTCAACATTGCAGCTTCATCGCTTCACTTCGGTTAGATGCAGAGGTTTTGATTTGCAACCGTCGTTTTGCACCTCAGCAGCTTGATCGGTCTTTAGCTCAACGCTCTCTTTACAACCCAGGGACAAACACAAATGCTTCAAAAACAAAAGTAAAACTACTCAGACAAGCTGCAATAGCAATGGACATCATGTCAAATGATGTGCAAATATATATTGCACAAGTTTCAAGGAATTTTCCAGACATCTAGCGTTTCTTTTTTTTTTTTTTTGTGTGTGTTTTCTTCATCAACATGTTTATTCATGAGGTGCCATGCATTTGGTTTTGCTCTGTTCTCTGTCCTTTTGTAGCAGCTGAGCGTGACAGAGGTGAAGGTGGACAAGGTGCAGGTCAGCGGTGCTGGAAACACAACCTTTGCTGTATGTCTGGACCAGGATGAGAAAAAAATACTGCAGAGTGTCACCAGGTCTGGACACACACACATACACACACACACACACACACACACACACACACACACACTCACAATGAGAAGTGTCCTAAACACAATCATTTAAAACCTGTCCTCACACACACACACACACACACACACACACACACACACACAGAGGAGTTGATGTAGACATACAGAGTGTCTGGAAAAGAAGTGGTACACCTCAACCTTTTAATCTTTCACTTCTGTAAAGTGGTGGTAGTGTAGCTCCCCTAGACCGGCTCCCCGAACTTTTAACAGCTTCATCTTAAATAAGTTTCACATGTCAGAGAAATAATTTCTCGTCTCAAAGACAGATGAGACAGGCTTATTATTTCTTGACGTATTCTCACTGCAATTTCATATCTCAGCTGCATCCTCTGTGGCCAGAAACCAGTTTCCTCTCTGAAAAAACACGTGAATAGAAACACACACATACTTCCACCATCCACTCACAGGTCACAACCCTCGTAAGTGTTGTTGTTCATCTACCCCATGTGTCTCCCTCTGTCCCATATAGATGTGACATATCAGTCTGCTACAAGCCTGACAGCTCCGCCGACTGGAGGCTAAGAAAACCCCCGAACTCGGCCCAAATCCAGCCTCTCAACCCCACCTTCTGCTCCCTCCTCTGCCTGCCCATAGTCACTTTCAGTGGGGCTCTTCCCTGAAACTGACCACTGGTTTGAACTGGGTGGTTTGAAAGGAAATATTCTGCCGACCTATATATATATATATGCTCTCAATAGCAGACACAGACTGAGGCTGTGGTCAAGTTCACATGATGGTGGCCTGAAACGGCAGTGGGAAGCAACACGATGGAAAGAGGGAGAAATCAGGGAACAGCAGACCCGGCCTGTGATCGCCAATACGAAGACATATCAAAGAACACGGGAAAAAAAAGAACGACTATCTACAATAGTTCTAATGATGCGCAGTCCAGCTTCCTCTGTGCAAAGCAATCATTAGCCGTTGTTAAGGAAACTGTTGAAATTACATTCCAGGAGTTTCAGTTCCTTTTTTCTTGCTGACGGAGAAGTGACCATACATACCCACAGTAACATCAGAATGTAATTTGGTCAGGGTGCATCTACATGAGTTGAAATAAGCCTGGAGATCTCTTACCAGGAGATGGAATGTTAAAATGTGGACATCGTCTTCGAGTCACAGTTTGAGAACTTGTCTCTGGATGAACCGACATGGGACATGGAGGACCATTTGCTGACCAGACTGAACTGCGAAATGCCTCCATTAGGGGTGATTACGGGACTATGTGACTGTATCTGAGAATGGACACTATGGACTTACACAAAATGTCAATAATATGTTTGTAAAATATTATATTGCATGCTTTAACTTGAATGTTACACCATAATGTTTCATGTCAGTCATAAATGGGAATTTAGTGATAACATTTCTCCTAAGGAGTTACTGTTTTAACTGGAGTTTTAAATGTGACCATCAGGGGTCTCTGTTGACATTCCAACCGACTTCAGTTGAAGTAAAGCTTACTTTAACATACCGTAACTGTAGTGAAGTCTCACTTTGTAATAACTGTAATGGAATTTCTGTATAGACCATATTTTAGCTCTCGCAAAGTGCTCACCTTTATTTCATCAAGGGCACAGATGGAAAATATAAATTTGATATTGTGGTGCTAAAAAAATACCTTTATAAAAAAAGTAACTGATTCGTTGCACTTTGCATAATGTTTGACATTTGAAATATGTATATAAAATTGCTGTGTTGCTGTAAAGGGATAATACCCGGATCACCTGACCGAGACTGAAATGGTAGCACTGCAGGTAAATTTGAGCACTTGAACATTAGATTAATAAATTAGGTACTTTTATGTTCAGATAATTGCCCTGCATGTCTTCACTATTGCAAATGCATATTTATAATTGTGTGTGTATCATCTATCTATGCAATGGAAATCAATCTTCATTAAAATGTATGTCTTTAATCCTCATCATGATATTTGCTTTAATTTAAAGAGGTTTCTATATTTCTATCTATCTATCTATCTATCTATCTATCTATCTATCTATCTATCTGTCTATCTGTCTGTCTATCTGTCTGTCTATCTGTCTGTCTGTCTGTCTGTCTGTCTATCTAATACTGTAGCGTAAATGATAGTTTACATGTATACGTGCGCTGATTGGCAACCAAAGCGCAGTGACACGCCATTGGTCGTTTGCTGCGATGGGCGTGGCCTGAACAGACAGCCTTGACAGACGCTTTGAGGTTGAATGGAGGTGTCACCGACCGACAGCTGGTACGTGGAGCTGTTTACACAACTTAGCAGCAGGTAAGTTTTACAAAAGGCGGACATACTTTATGTTTTAGTAATTGCAGACATATTGACATGTTCATTTATTTGTGTGTCTACGTTGGCAACTCGCGAAACATGTTGACGACTGTAAATTGTAACCTAAATTAAACTATAGCCAATACCGCAGACGATGACATTTATGCCTATATAAGTAACTGTGCGTTATAACGTTGCGCAGATGAACACAAAGCTGCCAGTGGATATTTGATCTAAAGTCATCTCCTCTCCGCAGCGGAGTTGACCTGTTTATGATTGCATGTATATTGCTCCGCTTAATTCACGACTCGTGTCGTTTTAATGATGTTTACTTTTCGCACTGATGAGCCGCAGCTTATCCGATTAAGTATGCCACTTACTGTGGCGTGCAGATAAGGAGCGGCAGTGCGGTTAACTGTGCAGCACCTGTCTGATAAAGTTGACTGTAGATCACACTGCTGCTGTAGACTACTGTACATGTCAGCCCTCTCTTTTTTTTACCCTCATCTCTCTCTTTTTTTTTTGAATGGGCTCTTTCACTTGTAAGTCAGGCTATAACAAAAAACCGTCCACACGGCTCATGGCTTGTGTGCTGAGGGACTTCGGTTTATTTTTTCCATCTCCTGAGATAATAACAGGGTTTTAAAAACAATGCCTGATCTGATTGAAGCCCTGGCTCTCTGTTGTGTCTGCTGCGAGTAAAACAGCATAGTTGTATTTCTTCCAGCTTCCTTGTTTTAGATCCGAGCTTCCTGGTACCACTTTGGGGTTAAGGGAATGCAGGCTGGCTCCAGTCTTTGTGTCCATTTAAGTCACTTTGAAAGTGGTATTTTTCTTCCTAAAATGAGCCAGTAATTGTTTCATTTAACCCATCGTATGGGAACATTGCTATCCTTAACAATAAGGCACATATTACATATTTAGTGGTTATGTTAATGTCAAATGTTGACAACGCCCAGTTAAAATTGATCTCTCTCCAAACAAATCAGACTAGTGATGTCAACGGTTGGGTGAGGCGTTCCAGTAAGACATGAGATAACAGTGACACAGTGGTTTGAAATATTTTGGCTATTGACTGAGTGCTGGTAATCCAGTCTTGAACCTGGTGCTCGAGGAAATAACTCAAAACATATGGGGACATTAAGTAACACTGTAAAACAATCATTTATCATAGTTATACCACTCATGATCTGCAAAAAAAAAATGGTTACGGTCCACATGATTCTAGATGTGACCTCCGTCGTGACGGTATAACCGGTAATCAGACGGTGCGATCATCATGCCAAAATATGTCATGACCACACAGTGGGACAACGCAAACATCAACAGTGACATAATGCAGCGATAACAACATGTGGAATAGCTGTTCAGGTGAGACGATGACTGCACCAGAGAACCAGGATTGCTATTTGAACGTCAACGCAAAAACAGATTACCACTAACTTATTGTCATTAATCAGAGGCCTAACCCAACACCCTTTTAGCTATAAGTATAAGTCTAAGTAATTGTAAATATATTAAGCTTCACACAACACAAAACCTCTTGCAGTAAATATAGCCTGGGAACATTATTTACCAGTTAAAGTTTTTTATACTGTAACCCTCAAGTCCAATGTAGAAAGTTGGCGGCATAGAAGGACTGGAAAGAATCACCACTAATGTACCCAACACTGCCATCTCTTCAGTTGTCGTCTTTAACAGGATGAAGCTGCTGCCAATTAAAGAAACACGCCCCAAAACATAACTTTGAGCCATGAAGTTTTATAAATAGAACAGTCATTTTGAAAATGTGTCTTTCTATTGACACACGAGAGGGGGACGACCAACAGGTGAAAATAGTCAACATATAAGTCAACTAACGTATTAGCGACTGTATAGTATGTAGAGAAGTTGGGGTTTACTCAGTTACATGAGTTATCTTTAATAGGCATCTAGCAGCCATTATGTTTCTAAGGTATCATTCAAATCTGAATTATGGTGCAAGATTCAAGACCTACCAGTTTTAATCGTTTTAAGTCCCTGTGAAGCGGAAGCAAGAGCTTCTTCCTGTACTGTGACGTGTTCCCAAGTGAACAGGAATATTTGAGCAGTGTACAGTTACAAGAGCGATTTAAATCAAATCCTTTGCATTTGACTGGACCACTAAAAAGTGGGCGGGCTTAGAATGAAGCTCGATACGGAGCGACAGAAGACTGTTGACTCCACACACGCCTCCCTTGTCACAAAGAAATAGTTTTTCTGTATTTTTTTTTTCATATTTTGCTAGATAGGTGCAAATTATGACCGGGGGTGTGATCAAAAAGGGTTAAAAAGGCATTTTTCATTTCATCTTGATTAATTGGAAAGTCAGTGTAATTTAAAGGCACAGTGTGTAGCAATTCAGGCTCTAGCAGAAATGGAATATGAGCCCCTCCTATATTAATAGGGTCCTCCTCACGGAGTCTTCCATGTTGCACCGCCATGTTTTCTACAGTAGCCCAGCACGGACAAACTAAACACTGGCTCTAGTAAGGGCCTTTCACGTTTTTTTACGTTACCTGAAGGCCACCGTAGTTCTCTGCTTGTGAAACATGCCAGCCACCATCTGAGTTGCCACCAAATCCTACAGATTGTCTTTAAATGCACACACACACACACACACACACACACACACACACACACACAGATCACCCTGACGAAATGTATCACCCTTCCAACGTTTGTCAAACTTTAACCAAAGTTAAGTCTAACCCTTAAATTGACTTTTTTTAAGTTGCCTTTTTATTTTTATTATGTAGGTCAATCGGTGTCACTTTTAAACATCTTCTGGAAGACAGAGTTCAGTTTCTCCTTCATGTTTTGTTAAAATTAGATCGATGACAAATGGACATGGACAAGGAGAGAGTGAATCATTGTGCCCACTGAGGGCAAATATCACGAGACATGAGACCTT
The DNA here is from genome assembly GCF_023349555.1 of Cebidichthys violaceus. NCBI lineage: Eukaryota > Metazoa > Chordata > Actinopteri > Perciformes > Stichaeidae > Cebidichthys > Cebidichthys violaceus. Next base: position 16,276,697 of record NW_027176594.1, read on the forward strand.
TCTACACAAAGAACACTCAGTCCTCTTCAAAATGTCCCCATTTTAAAAGCAATTTTTGGACAAATGTTTGGAGGGCAATCCCAAAGCAGTCGTAACACCAATGTAATCTTTGTTTTGTTGTCCCAGTTTTTCCAAATTGCTTTGGCTCATTTTTATTAAAACAGTCGTAACATTCTCTAAACTGTGAGAATGTACCGACCCACAGAAAACATTTCATTCAAGCTTCAAAACCTAGTTATTGGGTCAGTTAATTGGCCAATAGCACCAAAAAGAAAAGTTGTTTTGTCATCGTGTGAGTTACCTTTTGATCTTTTATGTAAAGTCATGAAAAAAACATGCAACAATAAAGTGGTAGTTCAGTAGAAAACAACAAATTGTACCACCTCACATTACGTAACACCGTGTCATAGATTATTATGTGATACACATGTATATGTCTGAAAGATAATGATAACTTAAAAGATCATTAGCTCCACCATACGTGACTGAGTGAGTGTGCACCTCTTTGTCCGTCCACGGCTAATCCCGCAGCAAACTCCACAATACTTTGTGTGGCCAGTTATGGCCGCATGCTCAAAGACCTCTCTTGGTCGTGGTGACTCACACTTTCTCAAAACATCTTCTATTGCCTGTTTGATACTGCCAGTGAGTGACTGCTGACTACTCGGTGGATCTGACACACAGTGCATCACAAGGAAGTGTTCGGTCTTCGGTTGGAATGCTCAAGTTGGAGAAGCAGTTTGGTTAAAAAAAAAAAAAAAATGAGCAGGTGCGAACTGCTTTTTGAAAACTGGTTTCCCTTACACACCTGGCTACAAACACACCTCAGACTTTGCAATCAATTTGTTTTATTTAAATTGTGATTTCAGAGGACAAACTGAGCTGACCTGTGACATGCCGTTGATTATGCTGCAGACACGAAGAACTGATAGTAAGGGCTTGTTGAGTGAAATGTTTTCTCAATTAATCGATCGTCAGGAAGCAAATCTGCATCTATTCTGATGATTGGGTAATTGTTAAAGTCTGGCAAACATTCCCTGTAGTTCAATCTTCTCAATTGTGATGATTTGCTGCATTTTTTAAATCTAATATGTTATGAATAGCTTTAGGTTTTTCACTGTTGAAAGGATAAACATAACATTTTAAGCAGTCACATCTGGCTTTTAGGAAAAGAGCATTTTTTTTTTACTATTTTCAGATGTTTTATAGACTAATTGATCAATCGATTAATGGAAAACGATTCAGCATTTTAATCAATAAGTAAAACAATCATTAGTTAAAGCCTGAAGGCTTTGTTTTGTAACCTCTCAACTTTGCTGCTTTAGGCAGACGTCGCCTTGGAGTGCTGAGCCCTCGTCAGCCCACACTCCTGCTCCGTATTCTCAGAAAACCTGACGCATTTTAAATGACAAGGTTATTGCAAAACACCCTAAACTCCACACACTGCAGCTCCGAAATGCTGCAGACAGCCGCAGACTCCCTTCAACATGAGACGCCGCCCTCGCGCTTGTTACGTGGGGGTTATAAAAACAAACGGCAAACACTTCTTGGCAGTCGGGTACCTGCGGACTCCCTGGAAAGCAGTCTCCATCGTGGCTGAGGCTGCTTCATGCCAAGTGTGTGAGCGTGCGGATCTATTTCTGCTGCTGATCATGTCTATGTGACGCACTTGGTACATCCTGTGCTTGTAGCAGTTGGATCGCTTTCCACTCAGTGACCTCCTGTGAACGCTTAGCGCTATGTTACCGCATTGCCTCATTATGCCCACTGTGGCTAAATAAGGTCTGCTGCGTGGTGAGACTGGTGATCCACAGGAATCCTCACATTTGTCCATGTGCTTTTGACTTTTTTCCCCCCCCGGTTTGTCTGGAAACAATGTTTACTTTTCCCCTCGCGTCAGTTGCAGAATATCCAGAACGTTTGGTCTGAGAATGAGACAAATTTTGCAGACGTACTGCTCCCTTCTGCTTTGCTGTGTGCTTGCTGAAGCAAGGGAAATGTGAGATTCTTTGCACTTGGTTGAACACGCACACAAACGGCATCGATGCCTCGAAAGCAAAGAGTGGAACCCATGTTAGCAAACCACAAGGCAGCTGAACCATGGCAATTTTCTTGAAAAGCATAAGTGGTAACCTGTAAATTTAACTTTAAAAAAATTTAAATAAAATACGTATTTATTTATTTGAAACAAACAGACGTTCACAGCTTTTTTTCCCCCCAAGTTTTCTTCACAAACTGGCCAGGAGCTGTAAGCCAAAGTCACAACTGATGACTAGATAGCAGCTACGCATACTTCTGTATTACAAAAATGTCTTTTCTTTCTCAGTAAGAGTTTGATTGAAAACACGAATCATTCGCGCTCCGTGTTCCCCCACAGCTCTCTGGTTATCCGCAGGCCTTCTGTCTGAGGCCGCAGCTGTATCTAGGGTAACAAGGCTGTCTTTGTTCGGAGCTGATTTTATCCTCGATAAGAACGGATTTAGAAGTATTTCATGCATAAAGAATGAATCTATTCACTATTCCCAAACGCTGATGGACATGTATGTAAGTAAGGGGTCATGCACTGGGTATGCTGTAAGTGCAAAGATCAAAGAAAGTAGACATGTTTTTAAATTGACTGCTAAAGTCTTGGAGGCTGCAGAAGAAAAACCGCTGGTATTTTGTTAAGTATTGTGTAAGTCAGTGGACGTTGCGTGTGCACTAAATCCACATGCATATTGTATGTGCTCATGTGTGACCTCTAGGGTTGCAAAGGGGCGGAAATTTTCCGGAAACTTTCCATGGGATGTTAAGCTCAGAAATTATGGACATTTTGACCATTTTCTTTTTGCATAAGTTTTTTTGCAAAAGCATATAACAGGGAACTTAAATGTAGTTGAGAACAAGACGATGCAAGCCTAGCTCAGCTGGACCCTGGATGCAGCTAGTTGAGAACATTGTCTGCCAGAAACGTAAACGTAAACATAAAACGTTCTGTTGTTTTTGAACGTCTTTGTCATTACCTAGCATATTGATTACTTGGTAAACTGAAGCCATGCTCATTTTAATACCAAGTTTATTTGTATACATTAGGCTAACTTTTTACAGCAGTGAGAGTAGGATGTATGTATGTCCACACAAAAGTACACCATCACCTCGATTATTAGCGGCTGTTGGGGTCCATCAAAAAGCGCGAGTTGGGCGACTTATCATAAATAAAAGTAATTACTGCAAATGAAAGGCTGAGCAATAAAAACGTAATTCAAAACTATATTTTAAAGATGTATGGAATGCAGCACATGCTGTGTTTCTTTGCAAAGGATGTAGCTAGCTATTGTAAACCAAATTGCTTTATCTCTCAACCCGACATGATCAAATATGTCAAATGAAAGTATTCCTCCATCACATGCACACTACAGCAGGGCTATTGAGGCCACACTACTGCATTTGAGCAATGAAAGAATAAAGTTCTACTCACAAATGGATTAAGTCAAGAATGACATTTTTAAAATTTGTATTAGAAATCTTTGCATGCATGTCTGCTTATGACAAAACAAAATGTTTTGTCATGTTTTGTCATATATGACAAGGTAAATACAGTTAAATTACCCCAAAATTTCCAGTCTATTCCCATTTATTCCCATGGAAAGTTTCCAACTTTTAATATTCCCGGAATTTTGCAACCCTAGTGACCACACAGGATGTATAGCATGTGTCTGTTTCACTGCAACGTATCCTCAGGTCAGTTCGATATCTCATGTAAAGTTACTCCTCATCTTGCGTGCGAAAGCCAGCAACACGTGTCATTAGTTACATGCATTTGGTCTTTTGAAAATATTCTTCTGTTTTCACAGGAAACAACCCAATTTGGTTTAATTACCTATAAATAGGTAATTCATTATTAATTATGTTAAATACCAAAACTACTTGGTTAGGTTTAGGAAAAGATTGTGAAATAATTAGTAATGTTTAGGCAACAAAACTAAGTTTAGAAAAAGATTGTCATTTGGGTTAAGATAACAACGAAAGTGCCGTTACTGAAGTACACAATTTTCAGGACAAATGAATCAATGTTGATTTCTCGTTTCACATGGCGAACGAACAGCGGTTTGTTTTTGTTTCATGATTACGTGCATAACATACAAAATGATTTCACGGGATACTTACTACTACTACTACTACTACTAATGCTGGATGAGACCTGCCTGTCCTGTTTGCATAGTGCATTTGTGTTTCACCATAGTATTTCTTCAAAACTCCTTAACTGTCACATGTTACCTAATCCAACCTAAACTCCACACCCTCTGACCCCTGAGCCCTAATGGACCAATAAACCCCGTTATCGCCATCACAGACCCCACAGAAGGGATCACACACACACACGCACACACACACACACACACACACACACACACACACACACACACACACACACACACAAAACTTCTCGGGAAACCCCTTTGTAACTCTACCTCTTCCTGTCTGCCTTCCTCTTGCCTGATGGATTTAGCACACTATTCTCCCAGCATCATACACCATCGACCTGTCCATCTCTGATTGTTGGAAGTCATATTTACACCAACTCCTCCAATCAGCACATTTCGTTTTGTTTTTTTAGGACATATCCACCTGTTTGTTGCAGATTTTGCAGCATTATTTTATACACTGTACACAGGCCCTGACAAGAAAAAAAAATCTCTGGTCAGTCAGGACATTCAGATTTACAGACACACACACATGCACACGCCTCACACACATTCACCGGTCGAAGTGGACTTCCTCATATTGTTCAGCATGTTGATGCAGGAAATCACGTTGATTGATATCCCCCCCATAGCTCACACTGAATCAAACGTTCGGAGTGTCGTTGCAACCTTTGAATGTGTGTTTCTGCCGCCTTTGGTCTCAGTCAACTAAGACTTCTTTGCTCAATCAGACATCTTTTTTAATGCTTTTTCATGCCGGATGACTTATTTCCAAGCAATTTATGAGCACATCTCTGGTAAACACAAGATTGAAAGTGGTGCCTTTGTGTGTCTTAGTATGGTTATAATCAAAGACGACTATACCTGTCGGCTATACAGCAGGAGACACAGTTTGCAACATGCATTTCCTTATGAGAAAATTCAAGCGCTGTCACTCTGTTATTTTTTTCTTGCTAGCTGTATAGGGACAAACTCTGCAGGTGCTTTCCTCCCTCTTCCACTTTCTCCAGGTCTATATGTAAGAGAGGATAAGACACACCACGTAGGTTGGGGATTTCCAATCAAGCGCACACACACACACACACACACACACACACACAGACAACCACCACACACACAGTCTGCTGCACCGCTTCTCTCTTGCTTTACGTACGAAAGCACTTCTACAAGTCGCTGTCAGATCCTTCCTGTTTTTTTTTTTCTCTGAGATTTCTGCAGCGCTCCTGAACGGAAACGAGCGCTCCTGTTTTCTGTTTTCGGGGGCCGCGTTGTTTGAGACACCGCGATGCACTGTGACGGCTGCCCCGCACAGGGAAGGTGTAGACTGATATGTATCACTGTCGAAACTCGGATCAGGAACCAATTCACATCAATCGTAAATAGTCAACAGTCATGGGGGAAGTTTGCTTCACTGGCATGTGGCCTTGGCATCTGTAAGCATTTTCAACTTGTCATCTATTTATTAGCACCTGGGCATTTGACAGGATTTAATGGTACTAATGGTGCAAGAAAAACAATGTGTGCTATTCAAGTAATGGATGTTGTCCATTAGGTCCAGAGGGAAGGTCCAACAAGTTAGGAAAGGTCAACGGATTGACTCTGATTGATGACGTTTGGAGTGTTAATTGATACGGTGCAACAGCATTTGTACGAAGAGTCATTTTATATATTATCTGTGCTTTGTGGTAGTACAGACAGTGAATCGCTTTGCTCTCACATCAGTGTCTACATACACAATGTGGCTTCGTTTGTTAAAACTCAAATTCCCTCTCGAGTCCCTGGTGATGTTTGTTTGAGCAATTGTGTATTTAAGAAGGTTCTTTGTGTGAGAAATGCACAGAAATAGCTTGCGGACTTTGAGCAAAAAGTCAAAATTAAGTCCTGTATTTGAAAATTTAATTTCCAGTAATATTAGCAACAATGACCTACAATGACCTATAATGACCTTTTGTTTTAATGGTTTTATGTGAAGCACTTTGAATTACCTTGTTGTAGAAATGTGCTATACAAATAAACTTGCCTTGCCTTGCAATCGAAGAGCTATGATGGCTATTTCGGGCTTTTAGAGGCTTGCTTTCTTTCAGGTTTTTTCTAAGTTAGTAATTTGTAAAGGTTGTGGTGCATCTATTTTTAAGCTTTTCTAAACTCTGCTCTCTCTCTCTCTCTCTCTCTCTTTCTCTCTCTCTCTCTCTCTCTCTCTCTCTCAGTCTGTCCATCTAAATATAGAGTGTTGTCTTCCCACTCATTCTGACAGAGAGGAAATGCTGTGTGTGTGTGAGCTCCTACACTGCATTAATAGTTCCGTCAGAAAGATAGAAACAGAGTGTAAATTTGCACATCTGTGT